>NC_143159.1:21522798-21676003 GCF_041381405.1 Jatropha curcas
TCTCAAATCATCATGAAGAAAGTCATACTCATCATTCACCATAAAAGAATCATTATTGGGTATTCATGTATCCTTCTTTACAAAAAATCTTATCTCCGATACCCACCCTTTATCGAACCCCCTGTTTTAAATAATCTGTAGTACTAAGAACACTCCTCCAAGTCAAGCTAGGGTTGTGACCCGAAGTAGCGGGAAAAAAGTCCCCAAAAGGGTAATATTTGGCTTTGTAAATTTTAGAAAGAAGAGTGTTAGGAGTAGTAATTAGACGCCACCCCTGCTTAGCTAACATAGACAAATTAAAACAATGGAGATTTTAAAATCTCATACCACCATCCCTTTTACTAGAACACATCCGATCCCATGCAAACCTATGAATACTACGGTTTGCATTTCTCTTCGAACCCCACCAAAAAGCATTTCACAGACTTTTGCATATCATCACAAATAGACAATGGCAAGAGAAATACACTCATAGCATATGAAGGAATAGTCTGAGCCACAGATTTAATAAGGATCTCACGATCTGCCCTGGATAGCAGTCTATTATTCCAATTATTAATACGCTTCCATAATCTATCTTTTAAAAAAGTAAAAATTTATTTTTTACTCCTACCTATCATGGAAGGAAGAACTAAATATGTACCACCACCTAAAGTCTGAAAAACATTTAAAACGGAATAGATCCTACCTCGAACTTCTAGAGAAACATTAGGACTAATAAATTGTGATTTCCTTCCTCATATGCTTGTTAGGAGTAGTCTTAATGTTTCTATCTTTCAAAAAGAAGTAAAGATGTCCTAATTTTTGAAAATTAACTCCTGGATCAGAGCTTCCTCATAAACTTTAAGGATACCCCTAATCCTTAAACTCTCAGAATCAGAAGCTTTAAAGAAAAATAAGAAATCATCTGTAAAAAAGACATGAGATGCACGAGGACATGGAGTACATACCTTGCTACCGTGAATTAAACCACGTCTCTCAGCATCTTTAAATGATAAAGATAACCCTCTACACACAAAATAAATAAATGGGGAGATAGAGGCTCACCTTGTCTAATTCCCCTTTCTAGAATAATTGGACCAATAATATCACCATTGC
Source organism: Jatropha curcas (assembly GCF_041381405.1). Classification (NCBI taxonomy): domain Eukaryota; kingdom Viridiplantae; phylum Streptophyta; class Magnoliopsida; order Malpighiales; family Euphorbiaceae; genus Jatropha; species Jatropha curcas. Next base: position 21,523,897 of record NC_143159.1, read on the forward strand.
ATAAAAAAGAATATTTTATTCCAGTAACACACATCATCATCCAATGTACCCACTTATCTGAAAAATCATAACCAACAAGCATATGACGAAGGAAATCCCAGTCTACTCTATCATAAGCCTTACTAATATCAAACTTTTAAAACAACTTCCCTAGAAAGCCCTCTAGTCTTACATTTTATAGCATGGATAGTCTCAAATGCTATAAGAACATTTTTTGTTATTAGTCTACCCGGGACAAAACAGACTAACTATTAGATACAACTTTAAACAAAATAATCTTAAGTATGTTTGCTAACACCTTAGAAACAATTTTATAGTAGACATTACATAACGAAATAGGACGAATATCCGTCATATTAACCGGATTAGAATTCTTAGGAATCAAAACTACCAAACTCTCAATTAATGAATTAGGGAAAACACCCGAATCCAACCATGAAATACAACCACACACAACATCAATACCTATAATATTCTAAAATTTTTGAAAAAATGTAGGATTAAGTCCATCAGGACCTGGACTTTTATCAAGGTGCATCTAAAAAATTGTTATCCTAAATTCATCATGCGAAAATGATGCTTCTAAAATTCTGATATCCTCATCTGTGACTTTTCTAGTAACAAATGGTAAAAGACTATCTAGAGATACTGCAGTACCCGAAAAAATACATTTAAAATATGAAAAAACAAAATTTTGGATATCCTCCTTAGTTCGAACCCACTCATCATCATTATTTTTCAAAGCATGAATAATATTATTTTGACACCTTTTTTTTATAGCGGCATGAAAGAATTTGGAATTTTTATCCCTATACCTCAACCAGAAAGACTTAGCTTGTTGATGATATTGAATATCCTCTTGCACTAAGATAGAACACCATTCTTTACGAAGCTGCTGGTACTTGGAAAAAGAGAGATTGCCATCATCGGGTTCTAATATTCGACTCAAATATTGCTTGCAGGTTCTAAATGCTCGGTTTTTAGATTTTCCATACTCCTGAAGCTTTGAAATACACATATCCCTCCGTTTTGATAAATTTGCATGGTGAGATTCAATCCAAAAACCATGCAATAATTATGTAAATTCAGAGTCAACCAACCATGAATTATCAGGCTGAAAAATACATGTTTGATGCATGTTAGGCATTGGCTTCAAATCTAGTAAAATCAGCTTATGGCCACTAGTTGGTGCTACAAGAGTAGTAACACAACTATCTAGGAAACACAATAGCCATTTATTATTTGCAACACCTCGATCAAGTCTCTCTTATCAGCTCCTCATTATGATGAATTTGAACCCAGATAAATTGACATCTTGAAGATGGCAAATGTAACATCCCTTCTCGGTCCACCCGTTAACCCGAATGAACCGAGCCGAGACGCTACAATCTGATTGAACCTATGTCCTGTCATGCGGATATCATTCTGTATGCTAAATATGAATACAAAAACACTCCCAATTAAACTTCAGACTTCCAATATCTCCAACTAATCATCAGAACACAATAACACTTTATATATCTTTTCAGAATTGTATAAATCCTCAATAGCATTTAATATCCAGCAATTAAGTGCATTCATGATCTATATCAAGTCTTCATGAACTAATCACACCAACTATTGTAAAATATTTCATATTCGATCATTTCATAAGTATTATTCTTATCTCCAACTACTTACACCAAAATAATTACATGCTTCACTTATATTTCCAATTACATAAGCTTTAACAAAGGTAATAATTATACATGCCATAAATCTTAATACATGCCATAATTCTTAATTATACAACTCTCAATCTACTACTCCCAAATTAGTCACTTCTGCTTTGATAGTACTCTTCAAGTCTTCAAGTAGCAACCACGATCTTCAACCTACGCGTGATAAAAATCGACGCGCTGAGTATAAAACTCAGTGGTACTCATAATTCACATACTTAACAAAGTGTGATGGCAACTAACTTAAAATACAAATTGCATAAAAGCATTGAAAATCATAGATTCCGTAAATTTCAACATCAATGTATCTTTATAGCAAAGAATAAACTTCTAATGCATAACATAAATAATTTAGTTCAAATTATCTCATAACTCCTTTACATGAACTTTTAATCACACATATCATGATACTATCATGATCTTACCTGCTGTTCATTATGTTGTATGAATGAAATCAATAAACATGTAAGAATACATAACAGTATATTTTCATTGTCTTACTTGCTATTCATTATGCTGTATGACTTATGCACTTTTAGTCACATCATATAAGTTATGATTAATAACATCTCATGACTGTATGGCTCCTTAAGAATTAAATAAATAAACTTGTAAGCATATATAACATTATACTTTCATGATCTTACCTGATGTTCTTTATGCTGTATGAATTCTGCAACTTTGATTAAAACTCAGTGAATATCGCAACGAATAAAGAAACATATAAGCACATACATATGTAGAAATAAACATGTACTCACATATGGAATGTAAGCACACATATCATGATACTTTCATTATCATACTTGCTGCTCATTATACTGTATGATTATGCAATTTGTAGTCAATATAACTGTATAGCTCCATAAGGTTATAGTGAAACCGAAGTGATAAGAAAAACTGTATGAAACTGGATGAAACTGTATGCTTGGCTGCTATGGCCCATATATAATCATATCCACTCAACGGCCTATAGCCGGAGTACCAAACTGTATGGGGCGCAGATCTGCTATCCTATGTCGCGACATAGCCTTATCTACATGATTTCTACCTAACCTCAATGGAGCATATTAATGGTATGTCAATAGATAAAACAAATGCATAGTAACTGTGTCATAATTTGCATGCTTATGTCATGTTATTTTCACATGCTTATGTCATCATTTGCATGCTTGTGTCATGAAATTAACTGCTTCATAATTTCATAAACCTTACTGCTTACCTGTATGCTGATAGCCTTGCCAAGCGGGCAACTTGTGTCATGTTAGTTTCACATCATTTGCATGCTTGCATTTTGTGTTTATGCATGTGTTCATGTTGTCTTTTTGCTTTAAAATGATTGAAGGCATACAAGTTGAGAAAAAGAATACAATTGCATAGAATTCATAACTTCATACACCATTTCACATCATTTCACAATTGCATAGAATACAATTACAAGTTGTGTTTACCTCATTTCACATCATTTGCATGCTTGCATGTTGTTTTGATACATGTTCTCATGTGGTCTTTTTGTTTTAAAATGATTGGAGGCATACAAGTTGAGAAAAAGAATACAATTGCATAGAATTCATAACTTCATACACCATTTCACATCATTTCACAATTGCATAGAATACAATTACAAGTTGTGTTTACCTCATTTCACATCATTTGCATGCTTGCATGTTGTTTTGATACATGTTCTCATGTGGTCTTTTTGTTTTAAAATGATTGGAGGCATACAAGTTGAGAAAAAGAATACAATTGCATAGAATTCATAACTTCATACACCATTTCACATCATTTCACAATTGCATATAATACAATTACAAGTTGTGTTTACCTCATTTCACATCATTTGCATGCTTGCATGTTGTTTTGATACATGTTCTCATGTGGTCTTTTTGTTTTAAAATGATTGGAGGCATATAAGTTGAGCAAAGGAATACAATTGCATTGAAAATGAAGTCCAAAAGAGCATCAGAACACAATTCGCGAGCGCGCCATGCAAAGTCGCGAGCGCGAGAAGCACATATAAGGTTCAGTGAGTTTACAGGCCAAATTCGCGAGCGCGCAATGAAAGTCGCGAGCGCGAGAAGTGCAAAATGAGAGTCAGAGAGGTTACAGGCACAATTCGCGAGCGCGCGTCGTGTTTTCCAGCCTGCGCAGTCTGTACTATTTTGGTCATATCTCTCAATTTACAACTCCAATTTGGGTGATTCAAAAACCCATGGAAAGCTAACACATAGAGGAACAAATAACGCTTCTATGACACTTCCTAATTCCATCATTAAATAGGGTCAAAATCATGGTGAAGTTACTGGTAACTTTTCCAGCAAAACTTGTTTCAGCATGAACTCAATATCTACTTCATTTATTCATTTCATCTCATGCTTTTTCACCATTTCCAGTCTTCTCACTCAACATTAAGCAACATATCTTCTCATTTTCAACACATCACACAAATTATCATGTAAGGAAATGAATTAAACTAAAAGAGATAGCACACCTTCACTCCAAAAAGCTTAAGCTCTTCTCTTTAGCTTCCTTTTTCTTTTACCTTTGAGCTCACCTCTCCTATACATAAGAACTCTTATGAATACTCTAAAAATATCACCAAATGATTCAAGTATGAAATTCAAGAAGGTTTACTTACTTGGATAGAATAGAAGTTGAATTAATGCTTGAATCCCATGAAAATCTTCACTACCATTAAAAGTTATGGAGAAAGGAAGGTGGAAGAGGAAAGTAGAGGAAGAAGATGAAGATAAGGATGAAGAAATGAAAATGAAATGGAACTCACGGGTACATCTCCAAAATATCATGATTTTTATGTGAAAATTACCAAATGGTACCTCAAGTGTCAAAATGGTACAACTCAAGACCTCAACTTTATAATTTAGTGCAAGCAAGTCCTAATCCTTATACTTTGATCTTTTTGTTTCCTTTAAGTAAGTCCACTTCTTTTCCTTATTTCAGTTACATCCCATTCTAGCCCATTCTAGACTCTAATGGCTCGAACCGGGTTTTGGATCAGCCCGACTCGACTCTAAGCAACGACTTGATTCAATAGAAAAATGGGACGTTACAGTTCTACCCCCCTTAAAGAATTTCGTCCTCAAAATTCACTTACATTAAACACTTACAACTCTCATAATAGTTTCCAACTCAATTTCATTCTTCGTTAATCGGCTAGCACTTTCTAGCCTTATGTTCTTCACTTGATTCTCCCAAATGAACATCCATACTAGCTAATATATCCAGTCCATATCGGCACTCAATCCCATGACCTATATACCACCCATACCAAACATATCATCATATCATAGACATATCATATCATATACATAGCATATCATCATCTCATATACATATCAAGGCATTTCATTGCAATGGCCTATTCAAAGATTTGCATAAAGTAAATTCTCATAAAGCATGATGAGATTATAGAAACATATCCTGAGATCATATAGTTTATGTTCATAACTGTATGAATAACTTCATGTCGTCATGGTACTTAATTTCGTCATGGTACTTTTTCTCATCCACTGTCATGCATATATACATATAGTCATACATGCATACTTGCAAGTTCCACTCAAGAAGAAAACAAAATGAAACCAAAGTTCCAAATGTCAATACATGAAAGTAAGTATACACAATCACAAAGTTATGCAAATCATGCAATGTGCCATATAGATTATCTCAACTTGACCATTTATCCATAATGATTTGGTAGTTCCATCCAAATAGAATTCACTAAGTGATAGCAATTCCACCCTTTTTTTTTTTTTTTTTTGAATCATAGATAGCTCACATAAATCTATAAATCATCCATGACTTATAAATACTTCTATTAATGATTAACCAATCTTTTCTGTCTTAAGAATGATTACATATAAACTCTTGATCCTTTTGGCTCAGAATTTATTCGCATATACACATAGTGAGATCTGATCTTGTATATACTCTGATGCATCTTTACTTCTATTTCCATCAAATCTTAATAACCATGATTCCTAATTTGTCACAAAACTCTGAATGACTATCATCTCATTTAAATCATCCTAATTTATATTCCTTCACCTCTATAATTGATGCTTTTCTTAATCTTAATTCAATGACATGACTAGATCCATTCTTACTTACCTAATTTCTTGGTATAACATCAATTCAATAGTTGGACAACTATCTCTCCATGTCCAATGTCATTCATCATTTCACTTAATCATCATGGTCCAATATTTATATAACATAAGTATCTTCATTTGGTGTTTAGGAGTCGTTTACTTTTTTTTTTTTTTTGTTCTTCGAATCATAGAATCTCTCATTAAACAAAACTCTTTATTTATAATTTACATAACATCGAGAATGCACCAAATACTGTAAACCTCAAAAGATTAAATCTCGTTGAATTTAATTCATACTTATACCATATTAAACCATAAGGTGCCACAATTCATACAAGATCCACTACTAGGCTCATCAAGATTTAAGTAATTTACTTCTTCCTAAGAATCACTATACTTTTCTTATAACCATAGTACTTTATATTATTCCTGATATTCATCCAGTTGTAAAATAGCTGATGAACACCACAATATACTTGACTCCACCAAATAGTAAGTATGTCTCATAAATAGAAATCACTTCTCATAAATGGCTTGAAATATTGACATTAGTTCTTATGAAAAATACTCATCACCCATTCTTAGAGCAAATCACATCAAATCACTCATCATTAAGATCATTTATGTAAATACTCCAATGAATATATGTATATATGTATTCTATCCAGCAAAATGCTTATCTCAATAGTCATGATAAATTCCATTAACCACAATCAGGTAAACTTCATCAAATACATATACTAAAATCAATACTCTTCTTAACTAGATTCTAATGTCCTTGAATCCAACTCATTTAGTTTTCTTCTTAGATAATACTAGCAACTCATCCTCAACATACTCCTTCCATAGGCACATGTACATACAATCAGGCATTTAATGCATGCATTTCACATTCACATCATTTAACTTCAACGTAACCTTTATAATCTTAATCATGCATAACTTAACATAGCTTCGTGCATACACAACCATACAAGTGTACACTTCATCTGACATACTTAAGTATATACATATATGTTATTTTCATGTTTAAGTCATAAACCAAAATACTTCACAGCTCATGAATCTATACAAGTGACTTCATTGTCATTTATAAAACAATCCTTTCATTTATCAACACTTTAGAAAACCACACTTGAAAATTTACAATACATTTTTGTTTTTTTTATTCCAAGTGTTCAGAGAAAAGAAGAATTTTCATAGAAAAATCATTTGTTCATAAGCAACATAAACTATGCGTCTTCTGGATTCAAAATGAACAATCCTTTTTACAAATCACTCATGCTATCACTATCATGGATAAAAACAATCAGGTGCAAAATACATCTCATAATACTTATAACATGTAGAACTCATATCAACTCATGAAAGCACACAAATCCTTAACACCTCAATAATATTTCATCTCCAATAACCACTACATCGAATTCCCTATCCATAATTCTCTAAGCATATCCTCCATGAATAATGGTCCAGAAGGATCTAACCATTAACCATCAATAGTAACCTCGATATATGCTCCACTTACCACGACACCATTCTCCAATGGCTGGTTGTTTCTAATCAAACCAATATGGCATGTCTTTAACCTAAATTACTTATACTCTCACTGCAAAATAGATAAATTCCTACATAGATACACCTATGGTCCGAGAATTGCCTAAACCTAGGCTCTGATACCAAAAATTATAACATCCCTTCCCGGTCCACCCGTTAACCCGAATGAACCGAGCCGAGACGCTACAATCTGGTTGAACCTATGTCCTGTCATGCGGATATCATTCTGTATGCTAAATATGAATATAAAAACACTCCCAATTAAACTTCAGACTTCCAATATCTCCAACTAATCATCAGAACACAATAACACTTTATATATCTTTTCAGAATTGTATAAATCCTCAATAGCATTTAATATCCAGCAATTAAGTGCATTCATGATCTATATCAAGTCTTCATGAACTAATCACACCAACTATTGTAAAATATTTCATATTCGATCATTTCATAAGTATTATTCTTATCTCCAACTACTTACACCAAAATAATTACATGCTTCACTTATATTTCCAATTACATAAGCTTTAACAAAGGTAATAATTATACATGCCATAAATCTTAATACATGCCACAATTCTTAATTATACAACTCTCAATCTACCACTCCCAAATTAGTCACTTCTGCTTTGATAGTACTCTTCAAGTCTTCAAGTAGCAACCACGATCTTTAACCTACGCGTGATAAAAATCGACGCGCTGAGTATAAAACTCAGTGGTGCTCATAATTCACATACTTAACAAAGTGTGATGGCAACTAACTTAAAATACAAATTGCATAAAAGCATTGAAAATCATAGATTCCGTAAATTTCAACATCAATGTATCTTTATAGCAAAGAATAAACTTCTAATGCATAACATAAATAATTTAGTTCAAATTATCTCATAACTCCTTTACATGAACTTTTAATCACACATATCATGATACTATCATGATCTTACCTGCTGTTCATTATGTTGTATGAATGAAATCAATAAACATGTAAGAATACATAACAGTATATTTTCATTGTCTTACTTGCTATTCATTATGCTGTATGACTTATGCACTTTTAGTCACATCATATAAGTTATGATTAATAACATCTCATGACTGTATGGCTCCTTAAGAATTAAATAAATAAACTTGTAAGCATATATAACATTATACTTTCATGATCTTACCTGATGTTCTTTATGCTGTATGAATTCTGCAACTTTGATTAAAACTCAGTGAATATCGCAACGAATAAAGAAACATATAAGCACATACATATGTAGAAATAAACATGTACTCACATATGGAATGTAAGCACACATATCATGATACTTTCATTATCATACTTGCTGCTCATTATACTGTATGATTATGCAATTTGTAGTCAATATAACTGTATAGCTCCATAAGGTTATAGTGAAACCGAAGTGATAAGAAAAACTGTATGAAACTGGATGAAACTGTATGCTTGGCTGCTATGGCCCATATATAATCATATCCACTCAATGGCCTGTAGCCGGAGTACCAAACTGTATGGGGCGCAGATCTGCTATCCTATGTCGCGACATAGCCTTATCTACATGGTTTCTACCTAACCTCAATGGAGCATATTAATGGTATGTCAATAGATAAAACAAATGCATAGTAACTGTGTCATAATTTGCATGCTTGTGTCATGTTATTTTCACATGCTTATGTCATCATTTGCATGCTTGTGTCATGAAATTAACTGCTTCATAATTTCATAAACCTTACTGCTTACCTGTATGCTGATAGCCTTGCCAAGCGGGCAACTTGTGTCATGTTAGTTTCACATCATTTGCATGCTTGCATTTTGTGTTTATGCATGTGTTCATGTTGTCTTTTTGCTTTAAAATGATTGAAGGCATACAAGTTGAGAAAAAGAATACAATTGCATAGAATTCATAACTTCATACACCATTTCACATCATTTCACAATTACATAGAATACAATTACAAGTTGTGTTTACCTCATTTCACATCATTTGCATGCTTGCATGTTGTTTTGATACATGTTCTCATGTGGTCTTTTTGTTTTAAAATGATTGGAGGCATACAAGTTGAGAAAAAGAATACAATTGCATAGAATTCATAACTTCATACACCATTTCACATCATTTCACAATTGCATAGAATACAATTACAAGTTGTGTTTACCTCATTTCACATCATTTGCATGCTTGCATGTTGTTTTGATACATGTTCTCATGTGGTCTTTTTGTTTTAAAATGATTGGAGGCATACAAGTTGAGCAAAGGAATACAATTGCATTGAAAATGAAGTCCAAAAGAGCATCAGAACACAATTCGCGAGCGCGCCATGCAAAGTCGCGAGCGCGAGAAGCACATATGAGGTTCAGTGAGTTTACAGGCCAAATTCGCGAGCGCGCAATGAAAGTCGCGAGCGCGAGAAGTGCAAAATGAGAGTCAGAGAGGTTACAGGCACAATTCGCGAGCGCGCAATGAAATTCGCGAGCGCGCGTTGTGTTTTCCAGCCTGCGCAGTCTGTACTATTTTGGTCATATCTCTCAATTTACAACTCCGATTTGGGTGATTCAAAAACCCATGGAAAGCTAACACATAGAGGAACAAATAATGCTTCTATGACACTTCCTAATTCCATCATTAAATAGGGTCAAAATCATGGTGAAGTTACTGGTAACTTTTCCAGCAAAACTTGTTTCAGCATGAACTCAATATCTACTTCATTTATTCATTTCATCTCATGCTTTTTCACCATTTCCAGTCTTCTCACTCAACATTAAGCAACATATCTTCTCATTTTCAACACATCACACAAATTATCATGTAAGGAAATGAATTAAACTAAAAGAGATAGCACACCTTCACTCCAAAAAGCTTAAGCTCTTCTCTTTAGCTTCCTTTTTCTTTTACCTTTGAGCTCACCTCTCCTATACATAAGAACTCTTATGAATACTCTAAAAATATCACCAAATGATTCAAGTATGAAATTCAAGAAGGTTTACTTACTTGGATAGAATAGAAGTTGAATTAATGCTTGAATCCAATGAAAATCTTCACTACCATTAAAAGTTATGGAGAAAGGAAGGTGGAAGAGGAAAGTAGAGGAAGAAGATGAAGATAAGGATGAAGAAATGAAAATGAAATGGAACTCACGGGTACATCTCCAAAATATCATGATTTTTATGTGAAAATTACCAAATGGTACCTCAAGTGTCAAAATGGTACAACTCAAGACCTCAACTTTATAATTTAGTGCAAGCAAGTCCTAATCCTTATACTTTGATCTTTTTGTTTCCTTTAAGTAAGTCCACTTCTTTTCCTTATTTCAGTTACATCCCATTCTAGCCCATTCTAGACTCTAATGGCTCGAACCGGGTTTTGGATCAGCTCGACTCGACTCTAAGCAATGACTTGATTCAATAGAAAAATGGGACGTTACAGCAAACCTGCTAATTCACAATCATTCAAAGCCTCGTGAAATCCATGTATCAACTACCTAGGATACTGCAATCCTCCTTGTTTCTCTTTTGAAGACACCAAATCATTAAAATCACCAAAAACAACCCATGGTTTTGAATCCAAATGATGGAGTGCCCGAAGCATGTTCCATGAAGTTCTTTAGCAATGTCGCTCCGACACACTGTCACGTGACCTTTAATTATTTCTTTTTGGTGAATTTGAATAAGTCTGTTAAAGATCTCTGCTTTGATTTTAGTTGCTGTAAAATAGCAGCTTGATTTTAGTTGCTGTAAAATAGCAGAGTTTGTTTCCTTGTAATTAGTTGAGTTGTTAGCTTGTTTTGGCTATTTAAGCTTAATGAATAACAGATCCAAGGATAAGTTAAAAATCATCAAAATACGTTTTCTAACGTAGAGGCCTTGGTTTCCTCCATAAAACCTTCTTCTTATTATTTTCTTTTTTTATTAAACCCAGCATAGGTTCAAGGGGTAAAAAGCAGTTCGTACCAAAGTGGTATCAGAGCTCTGGCATGGATCAGAGAGTAGAGCTGCTTGAACAATCAGTTCAATCTCTTTCCGGTGGTTAGGAAGGCATTACCAAATGGCTGGAGGAGCTCTTCTCTCAGCTTAATTCCCAGATGGATCAACTAGCTATCCAATCCTCTAATGGGAAGGGAGTCGAATCTGAAGTACGAACCCCTGAATCAAGAGTGAAGCCTACCAGTTCTGGGAGTACTTCCTCATATACTCCTAAAATGGTTAAGCTGGACTTCCCTCGTTTCAATGAGAAGGAAGATCCCACAAGCTGGATTTGCAGGGTAGAACAATTTTTCCAATTCCACCGCACTCCTGATGAAAAACGTGTCGAAATTGCTTCTTTTCACATGGTGGGAGATGCCCAATTATGGTATCAATTACTTAAGCAAGAAAACCCTTCTGTCACATGGGCAGAGTTCAAAGAAGGGTTTTATTCACGGTACGGTCCTAATCAACTCATAGACTATTTTGGAGAATTGTCGAAACTACAGCAACATGGTACTGTCCAAGCATACCAAACCCAATTTGAGAAATTATTAGCCAAAGTGGGGAAATTGTCTCAAGCACGGCAAGTGGGCTGTTTTGTTAGCGGTTTGATTATGTCGATACGGACAGATGTGCAGGCCAATCGACCAAAAACCTTGTCAGAGGCAATTGCACTGGCACGGCTGTATGAAGCAAGAAATTTCGCCCAGGGAAAGGGAACCACCACAACAACCCGGCCAACATTCCAAGCATCTCGCCCTTCACCTGCAACTAGTCAACCAGCAACAAATAACATTAAGAGGCTGACTTGGGATGAGCTCAATGAAAGGAAGAAACTGGGATTATGCTTTAAATGCAATGAGAAGTTTGGTCCTGGTCACAGATGTAAAAAACTCTTCTCAATACAAGCAGTCTTGGACGACAGTGATGAGGATACGGAGATGGAAATAGAAGAACACGATTCAGCAGAAGTTCCAGCCATATCCTTGCATGCAATTTTCGGATTTGAAGGTCCAGACACGATGCGGCTTAGAGGGAAATTGGCAAATCTGTTTGGAACAATCTTAGTGGATTCAGGAAGCACCCACAACTTTGTGAGTGAGAGATTTGCAAGGAAAACTGGAATAGCACCAACCAATGGCAAGAAATTGAAGGTGCTCGTAGCTTCAGGGGAAGAATTAATAAGTTCAGGTAAATGTACATGAACTCAAATACTTGTTCAAGGAGTTTCAATCACTGTTGATTTGTACATTTTACCACTGGAAGGCTATGATGTAGTCTTAGGAACTCAATGGCTACGAACGTTGGGTCCAATTATCTGGGATTTTGCAAATCTGTTCATGGCATTTATTTTAAATGGGAAGTAAGTGATTTTGCAGGGTTCACCAGTTCCAGACAATCAACTTGTCTCAGCATATCAGATGGAGCACATGGTCAAGCTTAGAAAAAGAGGATTCCTGCTACAGATTATTGGCAATCGATCCAATCCACCAAAGGTTCCCAAATTGCAACCCCAAATTCAGCGTCTATTAGAGGAATTTAGTGTTCTTTTAGCTGAACCAGTGGGACTGCCTCCTCAACGGCTTCATGACCATAAGATACCACTAAAACAACCGGAACCCATTTCAGTCCGACCTTATCGCTATCCTCACTATCAGAAGTCTGAAATTGAAAGAATTGTGTCAGAAATGCTTACTGCAGGAATAATTCGGCCAAGTCAGGGTCCATATTCTGCCCCAGTTTTATTAGTGAAGAAGTCCGATGGATCATGGCGGATGTGTATTGATTACAGGGAATTAAACAAAAATACAGTGAAGGATAAATTCCCCATGCCTGTTATTGAAGAATTGCTTGACGAGCTTGATTGTGCCTAGTATTTCACTAAGCTGGATCTTCGATCTGGTTATTATCAAGTTCGAGTACATTCACCAGACATTGAGAAGACAGCCTTTCGGACCCATCATGGCCATTACGAGTTTCTGGTTATGCCGTTCGGCCTTACTAACACTCCATCAACATTTCAGTCTTTGATGAATGAGGTATTCAAAAATCATTTAAGAAAATTTGTTCTTGTATTTTTCGATGATATCCTCATTTACAGCAAAACTTGGGATGATCATATTACACATTTGGAGGCTGTATTTTCAATCTTACAAACCCATCAATTATTTGTAAGAATTGATAAATGTCAATTTGGCCAAAGGGAAGTTAAGTACCTTGGTCATGTGATTACTAAGGGTGGAGTTTCTGTAGATCCAGAGAAGATTAAATCCATTCAGAGTTGGCCGAAACCCACTTCTCCAAAAGCTTTACGGGGATTTTTGGGTCTTTGTGGCTATTATAGGAAATTTATACAGCACTTCGGGAAAATAGCAAGTCCCTTGACCAGTATGCTGAAGAAAGATGGATTCAAATGGTCTCCAATGGCAGAAGATGCATTTATTAAGTTGAAGGCGGTGATGACTAGTGCCCCCGTCTTGGCTTTGCCCAATTTCTCCAAACAATTCATTGTTGAATGTGACGCTTCCGGATCGAGTGTAGGAGCTGTATTAATGCAGGAGCGGCCGATTGCTTTCTTTAGCCATAAACTTCATGGTAAACATCTTCTCTTATCCACTTATGAGAAAGAAATGATGGCACTTGTTCTTGCTGTCCAGAAATGGAGATCCTATCTTCTTGGTCAGACTTTCCTTGTAAGGACTGATCACCAAAGTTTAAAGCATCTTTGGAATCAAAAAATCACTACAGCAGCCCAACAGAAGTGGTTGTTCAAATTAATGGGATTCAGCTTCACCATTGAGTATAAAGGCGGCAAAGAAAACATCGTGGCCGATGCCCTATCTAGGAGAAAAGAGCAGGAACGTGTGGGGGGTCAAATTTTGGCAATTTCCTGTCCAATTCCAAATTGGATTGACCTTATCAAAGAAGAGATTATTTCTAACCCAGATTTAAGGGAAAGGGTGCGGCGGGTATGCGACGGGGAAGCACTTGGTCCTTGGGAATACAGAGATGGAATTTTGTTTTTCAAGGGGAGAATTTTTTTATCAAAGGATTCAACTCTGGTGAAAGACATAATTGAGCAATTTCACAACAGCACTTATAAGGGGTTTTTCAAAACTCTTCAAAGGATACGATCCACTTTTTATTGCCCAAATCTCAAGAAGAAGGTGAGAGACTTTATAAAGGAATGTGATGTTTGCCAGAGACATAAAGTTAAGCACACTTCTCCAGCCGGTCTTCTTCAACCTCTTCCGATTCCCAACAGAATTTGGGAAGACATTTCCATGGACTTCATTGATGGCCTTCCAAACTCAAAAGGCAAGTCCGCAATATTTGTGGTGGTGGACAGACTTTCAAAGTATGCTCATTTCGTTCCTATTTCTCATCCTTATACTGCTGTGACCATTGCTCAAATATTCTTTGATAATATTTTTAAGTTACATGGTATGCCGTTAACCATTGTTTGCGATCGAGACCCTGCCTTCACTAGCTTATTTTGGAGGGAATTGTTTGCTCTGAATGGCACCCGGTTCAATTTTAGTTCAGCATATCACCCCCAAACAGATGGCCAGACAGAGGTGGTGAACCGAACTTTGGAGATGTATCTCAAGTGTTTTACAAGTTTCAAACCCAAGCTGTGGACTAAGTGGCTGTCATGGGCAGAATACTGCTACAATACGGGTATTCACTCTGTTACAAGGAAGGCCCCCTTTGAGATAGTTTATGGGAGACCTCCGCCTGCCCTTCTTTCTTATATTCTGGGTACAGCTAAAGTTGCAGCAGTTGAGCAGGAGCTGGTTGATCGTGACACTATGATTAGGGAGCTTAAGGAAAAAATTCAGCTTGCCCATAATCGCATGAAGAGTGTTTATGATTCAAAGCACCAGGAAAGAGAATTTGAAGTTGGTGACATGGTTTTCCTTAAGTTGCATCCTTACAAGCAGAAGTCTCTTGCATTACGGAAAAGTTTTAAATTGGCAGCAAGATTTTATGGGCCTTTTAGGGTGTTGCAGAAAATAGGGAAGGTTGCTTATAAGTTGGATTTGCCAAAGGATGTTAAAATTCATCCTGTATTTCATGTATCTCTTCTTAAAAAGCAGATTGGAACCAAGTGCACAGTGCAACCGCTTTTACCTCTCTTGGATGAGATAGGAGAGCTGGTTCCTCAACCTGAAGCAATTCTGGATAGCAGAGTTAGTCGAAAGAAGCAGGAGGTGCTGGTTCATTGGCGTGGTTTGTCCCCTACTGAAGCCACTTGGGAAGAGTTGGCTAAAATTAAAATCAGATTTCCAGATATCCCACTTGAGGACAAGCGGATTGTTTAAGGGGAGGGGAATGTCACGTGACCTTTAATTATTTCTTTTTGGTGAATTTGAATAAGTCTGTTAAAGATCTCTGCTTTGATTTTAGTTGCTGTAAAATAGCAGCTTGATTTTAGTTGCTGTAAAATAGCAGAGTTTGTTTCCTTGTAATTAGTTGAGTTGTTAGCTTGTTTTGGCTCTTTAAGCTTAATGAATAACATATCCAAGGATAAGTTAAAAATCATCAAAATACGTTTTCTAACGTAGAGGCCTTGGTTTCCTCCATAAAACCTTCTTCTTATTATTTTCTTTTTTTATTAAACCCAGCATAGGTTCAAGGGGTAAAAAGCAGTTCGTACCACACACCGTAGAACCCAGTTAAACAAACCATCTGATCTTCACAGTGGACTGAGAATCAATATAATTTTGAGAATAACGCATCACCATTAATGGAAAAGAATTATTCCAAAATAAAGATAGACCTCCACTTTGCCCTATTTTATCAACATAGAACCCATTATCAAAACGCCAATGTCGGTGAACCTCTTCAATCTTATTACTCGAACACAAAGTTTCCATAAGAAAGATAACTTGTGGCTTATAACTTAAAGACAAAGCCTTGAGAGCACGAACTATACGGGGATTGCCAAGTCCTCGACAATTCCAACTTAGTATTTTTCGTAATGCTCGGCTATCCTGCTGAACAAGACGAGCTGATATAGAATTATTGGGAACAACTACTGTTGAATCTTCTAATACTAAAACCACAGATGATATAGACTTCAACTTGCAGGGCCTCTTTTTTGCTTTTTTAATTGCAAAATCATATACTCCATTGTCCCATAGATTAAGAAGCTGGAATTGTCGTAATCACATCCAACTCCATATTAGTATGAGTCTAGGGAGCCACAAAATCAATAGAATTGGAAAAAAATATTGCAATCAGATTTGTTAGTGACATGCTGAAGGGAAACTCCTGAACTAGCAATTGTAGGAGATGATACCTGAGTATTATGGACACCACACACTTCCTCAGGTAACCATTCACTTGAAAGAGTTTGATATTGATGAGGTATAGCCCGAATTCTATCGTCCCATTCCAAAACGATTTCCTCTTTCCGCTTCATCAAATGAACTTCACAAAAGGAATTTGTATATCTAGGTTTTCCACATAGAAAATAAAAAGTTGACAACCTTTCATAGAGAAATTTTATAATAAAAAAAAACATCTCCTGTTGGTGTTATAAGTTTTTTATGTCTTTTCAATGGCAAAGCAACATCCAAACGCACACGAACCAGCATGAAGGATAAGAAACCTGTAGTAATACCCTTTGTATGATAATGAAGGAACTTACCAACAAAAGCTCGTAACAAGATAGCAATTGATTTAGACCAATACCCCTTTGGGAGATCATGTATTTGAAGCCAGAAATCAACACTATCTAAAGAAACAGTAAGGGGATCATCATTGATTTCCAATCGGTGCCACAAAACGTAAATGACGGTTAAAGTCCATGGAGAGCCTTTAAGGATTTTGTCAAGATCAACCTCATTATACAACCAAAAAAGAAACCTCTTACCCTCCAATTCAGTAACGGTGACTCCTCCTAAAGGATGCCATATATATGCAAAAACAACCTTCATGGATTGAAAATTTATCTTTCTATTAGTGAGAAAGCGTCCCACAAAGCAATGCTCATAAGTAAGACTATTAATCATAGATGAAGTTGGTATTGAAAATGCTTCTTCTTCAACTTCAAAAATTGAAAATGAGGCCACAGATTGATCCATGAAAGAAATAACAAAAAAAAAAAATAATCGAGGGAATAATTAAGAAAAATGCAATAATAATGCATAAGTAACTAGAAATCTCTAACTGCTATAGAGAATACTAACTACCCCAACGAGCAGTTATGTCATTTTAAATTTTTAAGAAATAAACTTTTTTTTTTTTTGAAATATAATTCATAAATAACAATATTAAGAATTACAAATACTCATATAGACTAAACATATAACTCTGACAAAGTTCACTGATCTTTTAACAAACCAAAAGAATTCATATTCTTTTGAACAATGAAACTAAAATTAAAAAATATAATATTATATCTTTCCCCTTGGAGTTGATATTGACAAAAGATATAAATCTTTGTAGCAGCAATTACTCCGTTAATTGATTTAGATTACAAAATAATAATTATTCTAGATCTTCTATACCTGAATTATTTTTTAAGAATTTGTAAAATATGATAAACACAGATGAGTTTTTACCACTATGCGTCAATAGCATCAATTGAGGAACATGTTACACTACCAGACTCTATTGGTTGAAGATACACACTTGCAAATCAAAATCTAAAGTTTTCAACCAAATTAAGTCAAATATCATATTATTTTAATTAGTAATAAACCCTCACAAAGAATGGACAAAAAAAAAATCCAAATATGGGGGACAAAATAACAATAACAAAACCAAAAAAAGATAGATATTTTGTAGGAAAGACATATTTGAGTTTATTAGAGCGAATAAAAGATTAAAAGCAAAAAGAAGTGAAGTGAAAAAAAAAAAAAAAGGTAGAAAACAATTTAAATTTCATCTGAGTGGCATTTCTAATAATTACATTAGCTAAATTGACCACCCAAGCCATGAAGTTATTTCATTTACTAATAAAAATTTAAACTCCAATAAAACAAAAGACGAAATTAGAGAAATGAAGCAAACACTTAATGCACAAACTTGTTTTTCACTTATTCATCACACAATAAACTAGAAAAGAGACTACTTATTCATAAAGTGACTATGAAAATGAATCAATCAACAATTTCAAGTTGTAAAAAGATTAAAGAAAAAGACAAATTCAATCTTTTCAATTTATAAAGACAAAAACTTTCACCTCTTGACGACCAAGAGAGATCCTTCCACGTTCTTGCTACTTTCCCAAAAAAAAGGAAAAAAAGGTAATAAGAGTGAGAAACAAATACTGAATGACATAGAGAGAGATTTGAATCCATTGATTAAGCTCAATGTTGAAATCAGAGAATGTGACGTAAGCAGTTATTATAACAATTAAATTAAGAAATTAATATTGACATGTGAAATACTAATTTATGAAAAAGATAAAGATTGAAATATAAGAAATTAGTATGTTGGAATAAAAGAATTACAAATTATAATAGGATGATGTTGCACATGTTGAATTACAAATGAAGCAAGAAAATGTCGGAAATAATATTTAAATTTTTGGTTGAGACAAAACGGAAACAATTTTAAAACGAAAGTTTTGAATTTTCTAAAATATTTGGCTTTTATTCTTGCACGTTTGGGCGTTGGCCACACAAAATGTGGTAGCGTGCATCATAACATTGCACGCTTCCTTGTATATTTTATTAATTCTTTGATATTTTATTTTGGATTTAATTATTAATTCATGACGCTGAAAAGCATGCCTCAAAATAGGGCAGGCTATGCTCGGTGGAATTGATCAAATCCAAAATAACTATTGATTCGATTTCAAATTCTACGGAAAAAATATTTTTAAAATTTTGGGTTAGATTGATTCGTAAAACTTTGAAAAATTTAGAGAAAATCAGAAAATGTCGAATTGAAAAAAAAAAATCGATTTGGTTCTTTTTTAAAAAAAAAAAATATTTGGCTATTTAATACCTAAATTTTAGTCGAAATTATTACTACATTTTTTGAAAAAAAAACTTGCATAAACCAGGTTTATGACCTCACTTATGGACCAAATAAATCAAATAAAAGATTTTCTAAAAAGGGTTCCGACTTTATAATTTTTTTTCCAAGTGTATGATCAAAAATATTATTGTTTCAATAAAAATTATTAATTTCAATAGTTTGATCCATAAGTGAGATCATGAGTTTTTCTCTTCATATTTACTGTTTGGTAAACTTACTAATTCATCTCTAAAGTTTAGCTCGATTAAACCATTTAATCATTTCATCTAAAAAATGTCATTCGTATTATCAAGTGAGAGACAAAATCATAATAAATATTAGGAATAAATAGTAGTAATTTTGTATTAAATTTCCACAATATTATAGGGTATTCAACAACAAAAAATAGCATTTTTTTCCTTTTAATATCTATTTATGACAACAATTGAAAGTAAGCATGGAATTTAGATAATGGATATGCGAATATTGGTATTAAAGAAATTAGATAATGGATTTGTTGAGCCTAATTAGATACTTTCCATGTTTTAAGGAAAAGCAATCTTATATTATAGTTTGTGGATTTGAATGGGTCAATTGTGATTTTTTTGTTTAGATTAATAAAAAGAATATTAATTTGCTAATTTGTTCAATTGTCAATTGTCAATTGTCAACCATTAATTCCCAATTAGTTGTTGTAAAAGGAATATCAATTTGCTAATCTACTTATGGATTGCCAAAAAGAGATATTCTTTTTATCAAATGGGAATATTTTATAAAATAGATATCAATTTGCAAATCTCCCAACTAATGGATAACATTGGTATTGCCATTTTATAAAATAGAGTCTAAAAGTGGGCATGGAGAATTTTGGGGTTGCCAAAATTATCCCTATTAAGTTTATGGATGGACAAAAATATCGTTAAGGATTTTAATTTTGTTGGTTGAAAATAAGGGTAATTTAATTTTGATTGGTCTCATTAATTTCCTATTTAAATCTCAATTCTATTGGATAAAATAATAAATTATATCATATACTATATAAGATAAATATTAAATATAGTAAGAGTATAGTATCTTTAAGGATTTGAATTTTATTGAATGAGAAAATAAAGGTAATTTAATTTTGATCGGTTATATCAATTTCCTTTCTAAATATGATTGTATTATATACTAGATAAGGTATTTATTGAATATGGTAAGAATAAAAATATTTTTTAAGAATTTATAGTTTATTGGTTGAAAAAATATTATTTTTATTGATTTTATTAATTTTCTATTTAAATCTATACTTTATTGGTTAAAATAAAAAATTAGATTATAGTACTAAATAAGGTATATATTAAATATGGTAAGAATATAGCATCTTTAATGATTTTAATTTTATTAGTTAAAAAATAAAAATAATTTAATTTTTAGTTTTTTGAACTCAATTTCTTAATGACTATACTATGTTCTTACCATATTAAATATGGTAAGAAATTTTTTTTTTTTTGAGAAATATAATTCATTAATAATAAAATCAAGTATTACAAATACTCAATTAGATCAGACATAGAATTTACTATTATAATTAATAGAAAGTTTGTTGATCCTTCAACAAAAAAATTATCTATATTCTTTTAAATAATAAAACTAAAACTAAAATAAACAATATTGAATTTTTCCCTTTGAAGATAACATTGACCAATATAAATCTTTATAGTAACAACTGGTCATTTAATTGATTTGGATGACAAAATAACTTCTTTGGATCTTCTATATTTGGATTGTTTTTCTAAAAGCTTGTTGCATATGACGTACACAGATGAGTTTAAGCCACTAAGCGTTAATAGCATCAATGGAAGAACAGGTCGTACTACCAGACTCCATTGATCGAAAATACACATCAATAAAACAATATCTAAAATTTTCCAACCAAATAAAATCAAATATCATACATTTTAAGAATAAATCTTCACAAAGAAGGAACTAAACTCTCACGAAAGAAGGGACAAAAAAACTCCAAATATGTAGACAAAGCAACCATAACAAAAAACAGAGAAAAAATATATCTATTAAAAAAAAGATCTGAATTTATTAAAAATGAATAAAAGATTAAAAACGGGAAGAAAAAAGAAAAGTAGGGGGCTACCACTAATTACAACGATAGTCCTAAACAAAAACTAAGGTTAGATAAACCAAAGAAAAAAGAGAAAGAGAGAAACCCTAAACTAGTTTGTTTTCTTTTTTAAGAGTGAATAATAATAATAATAACAATATTGTTTAATCATTACTTTTATTATAACTTCCTACAAATAACTTATTCTACAAAAAATAAATATACTTTATTATTATTAAATATATTATAAGGTTTATTGTTTGATATAAAATAAAAAAATAAAAATTTAGAATATATAAGATATAAAATTATGATATAACATAATATATTAGGAAACCATATAATGTATTGAAAGAAAATTTTTTTCCTTAAAAAAAGCAACTGTAAAATTAATTATATGCTCATAAACTTTAGCAAAAAAAAAAAAAAGTTATAAACAATATTCTAAAACAATGTTTAATATATTAATTATTATAATAACTATTTATCTATAATACACCTATAATATAAATTTGAGTAGTGCTAAATGATCCAATTTGGGCCGGACACAATTTTCACTCTGACGGGATAAATTATTATAATGCCCTTAGCAAATTTAATATGGAAGATTTTTCTTATGATATATGGCGATGATATTTTAGACATTTTTATCTCGCTATGATGAGAATTGTGTCAGACCTAAATTGAACTAAATTTATTTTTCATATAAATTGAAAACGTAATAAGCCAAATCAAGTCGATCAAATTTGTAATTTGTTATTTTATTATTTCATAATATTTTCTTATTTTTATGTTGTGATTGTTCATAATATTATAATTTCTAAAAACATAAAAAGCTAAAAAAATTATATATAAAACTTAAATTACATTTATTTGCTATGAGTAAAATTAAACGACTACAAATAACATGTAACTTACGTTCAAGAAAACTGGTTTATTTAATTGTATACAATAATGTTATGGCGAATCATGGTCAGCAGCAAAACAAAACATTTATATTAGAAAAATGACAAAATACATTTACAAATAAAGTTTATATGTAAATAAAATTTTATATTTACTTCAATTATAAAATTATTTTATATATAGAAGTTTACTAGTTTAATTAAAATCAATGACTTTAACTATACTTAAAATCCATTTATAATCAATTTTATAAAAACAACAACTCAAAATTCTAATTTTTTTTATTTTTAAATGTTGATAAATTGAAGAAAAATTGAATTTTCTATAATTATTGAATCCACAATTACCGGCAAAAATTACCTGAAGAAGTATTAATGAAACAAACTATAGCCTATAAATATACATTTAAGAGTCCACATATTTAGAAATTAAAAGCCCCATGATGGAAATTGCTTTTCTTCTAAGACAACTTTCCTTCTAAAGACAAAGTTTACTCATTTTTGGGTCATCGGTCAAGGGTAGGATTTGCTTGTTTGGATCTGAGTTGGATTGCAGTCGACATAGTTGACCTTTCTACCTACTCTCTCTTTCTCCTATAACCCTAATATTCCAATTTTACTTATTTTTTAAATTAATTGAATTTATTTATTTTTTTAGAAATACAATTGAATTTATTTATTATAAACATGTTTTTATATAAAAATGAGGCAATTAATTTTAAAATTATATTAAATAAGTCAAATTGTTATTGATATATTAACACAAACATAAATATAATTTTAATTTTCTATTTGTTTTGTTTATATATAAGGCATGTATTACTTTTTAAAAATACAAATTTTAGTTACAAAACATGGAAGAAAGTTGTAATTTTTCATAAATAAAAAATTAATCTCTTAATATTCTAGTGGTAGGGTATAAATAAGCTAGTGAAATAGAACTAAGAAGTGTATGACGAAACACGCGTGATATGTAAGTAAATTTAGATCATGTAAGCGACGTCCGAGTTCTGGTAGATCAATCTGAGGATGAGAACGCCGAGGTTGTTGAGTCCGAGGCAAGCAAACTGAGAGGTAGAAAAGAAAATATTAGGATTGTCGATGTTCCTACCAAAATTGACAAAGGACGCGCTTCTTGATATATGCTCTATGTATGGTATCGCCCCTCCGAGTATATGAGGGTAAATGAACCTCTAGATAACAAGTCTATTATGTTATAAGAAGAGGAATTCCAATCCAGAGTTCGACTACCCTTATCTGAGCTTTTGAAGTCTTTTTTCAACAACTATGATATCACTATCAGTCAGCTTTATCCCAACGACATGAGGCTCTTATGTGGTATAGTGAAGCTAGCTCGCCGCGATAGGACAACTCTTACGACTCGGGGGTATGAGAACTTTATCATTTATATGACTGAGTGAATGAAGACCTTTGTTTCCTCTAAGCAAAGAATAACTGCAATGTTTTCTTCAAACAGTCAAAGATATCCTCTCTGAAGAACTAAAAACAGAAGTACTTTATCATTCAGCATCTTGGTAGGTTTGGGATATGAAACTAGTGGTCCAATGACCCTACACATCATCTCCCTGTTGTGCCTACCCTTGAAGATTAACGGTGTGTGGAGCTGATTAAAGCTAGGGGATTGAGATCAGTGAACCTTAAGCAAGAAATTGTCAAGGGTTATCCAGTTTACTCTCTAAGCAGTCCCATGAGATTGAACCCCTCTCCATCTGGTTAGGCTTTGTTCCTATTGCATAAGTGTTGTTCCCTTGTACTAACACCTTTTAATTTTCTCTTTTTCTTTATTTTTTTTTGTAGAGATGGCTCTTAAAAAAAGTGAGGTCTTCTAAGATGTCAAAGATAGCCGAGGCTATAAAAAAACAAGCTAAAAGGGAGGGCCTGACAAAAAGGACACCCTTGGTAATTCTGGATCCTTCAACATCTACTACAGGCGCTAACTCAGATTCCGCCCCAGCTGAGCACGCCCAAACTACTCCCTTAAGCTCGGTTACTAGGCTTAGTAGAAAGAGACCTCGAGAGGTGCGATTCTAGTTGTACCTCCTCTTCCTCCTAGTGTTGGCGAGATTCCGGACATCCGAGCCTATTTTCTGAGGAAATATGGATCGAGCTGCAGTCTTCAAAGCGATCTTCCTAATCGTGAAATGTCTAGGTACTGCATCTTCCCTAGGGATCAAAATCAATACAAGTGTTTGGATGACTTGGGAATGAGGGATCTTGCCAATCAGTGCCTCTTCCAAGTGTTCTTATCGCTTGGGCTTTTTACTTCTGTTTCCTTCGCGAATTAACATATTATAGCTTCTCTTTTCAGGCCATAAATGCTAACAATATCAATTATGCTCGTACAGAGAAATTAAAGGGCGAAGAGCTAGGGGAAGCTTTGAAAGGTTTGGATTTAACCATGAAAAAGTAAGAGACTCAGCACAAGGCGGTGATCTATGCTTTAAATGTTGAGCATGTGAAGCTCTAGGAGGAGAACAAAGTCCAAGCTGAAAAGATCAAAGTTTTAGAGGCTAGAAATCAAGAGTTGGAAGATAAGTTGAAGGGGCTTCGAGACCAAAAGGGCTCAATGGAGGAGGATTTAGCCAAAACCTGCCTTAACCTTAAGGCTAATATTTTGACCGAGCTAAAAGCTCGAAACCCGAAAGGAGATTGGAATTGGGTCAATCAGGTGTACCCTGATGGTGAAGAGGAGAAACATGAGCCAGCTGGTGATGATTTTGTGCTAAGGGATCCTCCTTCATCTTTGCTCCTCCTTCATCTTTGCAAGTGCACCAAGAACCCCTACTCATGACTCCTTAGTCCCTTTTGAGATGGATCAACAAACGGTCCCTCGAAGCTCTTTGGGCTTAGGCTTGGATCCTCCTATGGGTCAGGACTTACATATCGAGTCTCCTTTAGGGGAGTAGACTAGGTAGTTCTTTAAGTGATTTTTTGTAATAGTCTAGGGCTGTTTTTGTGATACTCTTTTTGGTTTATTTAATAGAAAGTTCATATTTATTTCTTTACAATATTCTTCCATTTTTCATGATTTTAAGTGATTGCATAATTTTACTTCAAATGCTTGTGCTAAACTTGATAAAATGCCTTAACCCGAGCTAAAGAGATGTTTTTTGTAAAAAGATTAGAAGTACTGTTTAGATTTACAGTACTCATGGACTGCTTAAGTCTGCACGCATAGACTGCTTAAGTCCGAACTTAAGCGTATGACAAGAGAATAAGTGAAAGACTGTTAAAAAATTTTCTAAGTAAGATTCTTCAAGAAAAATTAATATTCCATGTCTTCTTAATCTCTTTGAGGCATGATATATTAAGTGAAAAACTTGAGATCTCTTTTTATTACTTCATCCTAAAAACATTTTACATTTTATTTTATGGATATACAATATGCTTTCTTCAAATTTTCTGCATTCCATGTTCGAGGTAGCTCGGTTCTATGAATCTTTTTGAGTTTATACGTACTAGGCCCTAACTGCTTTGTAATCTCATATGGACATTCCCAGTTCTGTCCGAGCTTGCTTACACCTGCCGAACCCTTGGTTATCTCAGCTTTTCGCTATACCTTGTCTCCTTCCTATTTTGGACTCGTCGGTTGAAGTATCTTCACATCCTTTATGTATGCCTCAGTTCGAACTGCTGCCTCTTCTTTAAGTTCTTCTACTAAGTCTAGCTTGATTTTTAAGCTTTCATTACTGCTGAGCTCTTCATGTTCATTCATTCTTTTTTTTGGGATGCCTATTTCTATAGTAACTATCACTTCGATTCCATATACAAGGGAGAAAGGGGTTTGACTTGTTGCTTGTCTGGGTGTGTATGCCTACAATACACTCTTTAGCCCTTTTGCCTAGTTAGCTTTCTCTCCGTCTAATCTCTTTTCTAACCCCTACAATATAGTCCTATTTATAACTTCAGTGAGGCCATTAGTTTAGGGATGGGCTATTAAGGTGAAGTGAAGTCCAATGTGCCAGTCTTTGCAAAAAGATCTGAAGACTCCTGAATCAAATTGTTTGCTATTATCAGTAATAATCTTATGGGGTATGTCGTACCTAAATATCACGTCGTTTCTAAAAAAGCTGATGATCCAAACTGGTGTTATGGTTCTGAGGATTTTGGGTTATACCCTCTTAGAGAAGTGACCAATGGCTACCACTACAAATTTTCTTTGCCAAGTTGTTGCAAGAAAAGGTCATAAGATGCCTAGCCCCCATCATCCAAAAGGTCAAGCCGAACCTAATAGTTGTTATTCAAAGGAGGGTTTTTTTGGGTACACGTTCATATTTTTGGTAAGTAAGACAGTGGCGAACATATTGGAGGACATCCTTTTTTATTGTCGGCTAATAATACCCTAAAATTAATATCTTCCTTATCATTGTGTCCGAGCCTTCATAGGCTCCAAAATCCCCTTCATTCTTCTCCCTTATGATATAGTTACCTTCTTCTTCAGTTAGTCATTTCGCCCAACGGTGTGTTTTTGACCTCCTATACAGTTCTACATTTTTGAGTGCATAATTAGTAGCTTTCCTGCAAAGTTTGTTCGCTTCTTGTCTATTGTCAGGTCGGGCATCATTTTGTATGAAATCAATAATCGGACTCGTACAATTATTGCTATGTTAGGACATGAGGATTTTGCTCTGTTCATAGCTCGGTATGCTCTATTGTTCTAACATTACTTCTTTGGGTAATTCTTCTTTTCTTGCTGCGATCTTGGCAATGACATCTGCTTCTTTATTCCCCATCCGATCAATCCGGGTGATTTGTCAAGTGCTCCTTTCTTTTAGCTTGCATTAAAGTGACAAAGCTAGAGAGTGGTATCTGGTTAAGTTCGCCTCTTTGGTGGTGAATGCACCTATTATCTAGTTTACCACTAGCTATGAATCTAGGAAGATTAGTGTAAAAGTCCGTACCTCAAGAGCTAGTTCAACCTTGTGATTAAAACCTCATATTCAACACCGTTATTGGTTGTGGCAAAGTCTTGGGGGACAACATACTATATCCTCAGCTTCTCGGGTCCTTGGAATATGATGCCTGCGGTGGTTCACAAACTTTCTAGGGCCCTATTAGTAAGTATTGTTGCTCAGATTTGCTACTTTGATTTTCGATTCGCCCTCTTCATGTTCCTTGGAGAATTCAGCTACAAAATTAGCTAGCACTTGCACTTTCATGGCGGTACGAGGTATGTACCTGATGTCAAATTCTCCTAACCTGATTAACCATTCTACTAACCTCCCAAAGGTTTCTACCTGATTTAAAGGATGGTTAGTTCTGACAAATATAGTGTGATACTGGAAATAATGAGGTGTGTACCTGATGTCAAATCTCCTAACCTAATACTATTTGTAGATGTGAAGATAGCAAATGCCAGTTTCTCAATACAAGGATATCTTAGCTCGACACCTCAGAGGATGCTAGTGTAGTAGATAAGATACTACTTTCGATCTTCTTCTCTGACTAGGACAGATGCTATTGTACTTTCAGTAGTAGCTAGGTATAAATATAAAGGTTCGTCCTTCTTGGGTCTGCTAAAGAGAGGAGCTAAAAAGAGGAACTCCTTTATCTTGTCATAGGCAAGCTGACACTTATTGTCCCATTAATACATCCCTCGATGTTAAATTTTCTCAAGGTTCACCTCGATTCCCCGCTGTGATATCATGAACCCTAAAAACTTTCCTGCTTTTATCCCAAATGTGCACTTATTCGGGTTCAGCTTTATGTTAAATTTGTTTAGGATTTCAAATGCCTCCTTTAAATCGTTGGGATGATTCGAGGCCTGAGTACTCTTGAAAATCATATGATCCACATAGACTTCCACCGTCCTCCCTATCTGGTGCTGGAACATGCTATTGATTAATCTCTGGTATGTAACTCCTGCAATTTTTTAAACCAAAGGATATTATCTAGTAATAGTAAATTCCTCAATCTATAATGAAGCTCGTCTTTTCTTTGTCTAGTTCGTTCCTCCTTATTTGATGGTATCCAACAGTCATGTTTATGAAGCTATATACTTCATAACCTGCCGTTGAATCTACCAGTTGATCAATGTTAGGCAATAGGTAGGGGTCCTTGGGGCACGCATTATTTAGATCGGTAAAGTCCACACACAATCTCAATTTTCCGTTGGATTTGATACTAGAACCACGTTCACCAACCATTCTGGGTAATGAACTTCCCTTTTAAACCATGCCTATAACAACTTGTCCACTCCAGTTATTATTGCTTCTTATCTCTCAGGTCCATGACTTCATTTCTTTTGCTTGACGGGATTGTAATTAGGATCAATGATGAGTTCATGGGATATGGTGTCTAGATCAATCCCAACTATGTCTCTAGCAGTCCAGGCGAAGCTGCTTGAATTGTCTTCAAAACCTCTTTTATGTTATTTTATACCTCTATGGAGCGTTCGGAACCCAAAGTTAGATGTGTCCTTGGCTCCACTTCCCATTTGGTGAGTTCACCCACGAGTGTTGGGGTTAACTCCGAACTTTCTCTAGGTATGTCAAAAGGTTGATGTTCATCTTGTATTGTGTTTTTTTTTTCTCATCTGGCATCCACATCATAGGTAAGGCGAGGGGTATCCCCTTAAGCACAACCATATATGCTTTCTGAGCCATTTTCTGGTTTTCCGTCACAGCAACAACCTTATTATTATCATAGTAAAATTTTAGAGTTAGATGCCTGATGCACGAAACTACCTCAAGTTCATATAAGACAGGTCTACCTAGTATGACATTATATGGATAGTGGAGGTATGCCACCATGAACTCCGATTTGAACCTTCTTGAGACACATGCTCCGAGCTCTAGAGTCACATCTATGGATCTAGCCATAGGGACTAGCTTCCTCGCAAGTTCAACCAGGGGGGTTCGAACAGGTTTCAGCTTTTCCTAGTCTAACTTTAAGGCTCTAAAAACTTCCATAGTCAACAGGTCAACCGAACTACCCTCGTCTACTAAGATCCTTTTTACTAAAAAATTTCTAAGATCCTTTTACTAAAAAATTTTCTAAGATCCCTTCCATTACCAAACCATCATCGTATGGGGTATGCACATGCTCGCCATTTGCTTTAGAAAATGAGGTTGATGGTCTCATGAATACTTTTGGTTGGGGTAAGATAGAATAAATTTCTCTAGCCCTCCTTTCTCTTGCTGAGTTCCTATCTCCGCTTGAGGAGCCTCCAAATATTATGTGAATTGTGCCTAAAGTATTGCACTATATTACCTGTTTTTCTCTCCTTTCAGTTTCTTTTCGAGCCTACACAATGAGCTCTTTTAGTTCGCCTCTCTGTATGAGGCATTCAATCTCTTTTTTCAATTGCCAATAGGCTTCGGTATCATAGCCAATGTCCTATAAAATTCACAGTATCTGCCCTTATCTTGATAGCCCGCAGTATCTTCCTTCATGGTTCACAATTGGATGAATTTTTATTCTATAAGGGTTTATTTGAACCAATGGTACCATGTAATCCTTGAGTTGAACCTTGTTTCTGTGATCCCTTATCCAAGATAATATTTCTGAGCGTGGTTTGTCCAAGAGGGTGAACTCTCAGTCCTATTGAGATCTATCTTCTCTTAAGTAAGGTGCTCTAACAGCGTAGCTAGCTCATGGATGCTGGAGAGGCGATCTCCTCCTGGGCGAACACCTCTTGATTGGGGAAGGGTGTCTTCCATGCTTGGGCTTTTCCTCCTTGGGCGATCTTCGGTGTTGAGCTTCGTAGGCTTCATCCAGTTTTGTGTATTTGTGAGCTCGAGCCATGAGTTCTACAAAAGTTACAAGAGGGTTTATATTCAAACTCTCAAATAGCTTGTTATATTTGCAGTTCTTCGCCATGACACTAATTGCCACTTCATCATTTAGGTTCTTAACCCACATTGCCATTCTCTAAAATTTATATACATACTGCCTCAACGTCTCACCATCTTCCCTCTTCAGGTCTACCAAGTCAGATGAGATTTTTTCTAGACGACACAATTGTTATGAACCGAGCTTAGAATATTGTAGCTAGTTGGGAGAATGACTGGATAGATCCTGTTTTGAGAGTCTGATACCATTCTTGGGCTAGCCTCTTGAGTGTGATTAGAAAGACTTTGCATATAAGATCTTCAGAATCATGATTCGAAAGGTCGCTAAATGACTTCGGAAAGCGATAGATCCGTCATAAGATTGGAAAGTTTTGAAATTTTGAATTTACTGTGGGAATGCCGCCCCCAAGATATTGGCCGATAAGGGAGAGTCTTTCCTGAGATCATAATCTCCTACGTCTCCTATTTTCCTGCACTCCCTGAGATTGAAATTGTCTATAACTAGCTGTGTGTAGCTTGGTCCTTGACTATAGGGAGTGACCACACAGAGTTTCACCTCTGGCTCTGCCTCATGAAACTGTTCAGATGCTGGGTGTCTATGTCTTCCAAGTGATGGCAAAGGCGCACTATGTTCCTTACGACGTTGCTCTGTGGGTCTGACAGGGGGTTGATTCACCGCCCAGACGGGGAGCCCCGAGGAAGCATGTCAGTATAGTAGCGAACTGTGCATATGCTTGGGCTAGAGCCGTCGCCACTTAAGGGTCGGTTGTTTGTGGAGGAGGTATAATGGTGTATTCAACCGCCTCGCCATGGTTGTTATCTTGACCCTTAGCGTTAGGACTTTCGATGAACTCATTAGCCATGGTGATCAAAAATGTATTTCACGCTCACCGCATCAATTGTTAATTGTCTGGAATTGAGGATTAGCCTCCTTTTAGAGTTAATTGGGGATATCTATATATATATATATATATATATATGAGGAAGAGAATAATTATATTAGGATAAGGATATTGAAAATCATATGTTATATGATAATAAGAGTTTATTTATGAATCTCCTATTATCTGTACATGTTTATATATTATTTTATATATTTTACTATTGTGTATTATAACGAATCATTTAGGTTTGTACTGATTTGATTTCTATATCTTAAAGTTAGAGGAGATTCTCCATTTTTTTTGTTATTTTATACACTTTTCCGCAATGATGTAATTTCACAGATCTCGAAAATATTTATATATTTTTGGATAGAATATTTATATAAAATCTTTTCATAGATTTTGTTTGTGCTCAGTAATAACTTTTTAAGTAGCTTTTAGAGTTTTGAATAGTCAAAATACTAAATGTTATTTGTTATAGTGTTTGAAAACATAGCGTTTAAACTAGTTTTAGAGTTTAAGGTAGCCTTTTGTGAAGAGTTAATCCATGTATTCAGCTTTAAATTTTTATAAAAAACTACTTAAACAGCTAACAGCTAAATGCTATTAAAATAGCTAAGACTTACCAAATCAGTTAGTTTTGCTAAATAAAGCCTTTATGGTGAAAAAAAATTCGAATTTAAATTTTCTCACTTTCTATATATTCTGCTACATGAAATATGAGAAAACCAACCATATCACGGTTAGTTGATAAATCTTTTCCAGTAATTTATGAGTAAGACAATAATTTCAACTTAGAATGTAAGATTTTAATAAATTTTTATATTATCCACGTTAACTAGTCTCATTCTCCAGCAACAAAAGGCTCTCGTGATGAGCAACACGTTTCTTCTTGTTTGAAAAGTTTTTCGGAAAGCTAGCACCTGGAGTAGCGTGGCCAAAAGCTACAATACCACGTGCATAATTAATAAATAATAATTTTAGTGATAATTTTGAGAAGTATAATATATTAATTAAATTATTAAATATATATCCTGCAGCCATTTCTCCATTTTATCTATCGATCTAAATACATAATTTTTAAGCCTTAAATATTTATGTAGCAATATATTAAAATATGAAAGTAATAATACGACATTTTATTACGTTTATTATAATTAATGTTTTTATATTTAATAAAAATTAAATTTTCTTTATTAAATAATGGAATTACAAACTAATAAATTTTATGAAAGATTTCATTATAATTAATATATAATAAATATAAAGTTCTTTATTAAATAGTTTTTATTCTATAAAAAAACTAATGGAGTTATATCAGTGTCATAGTTAATAAAAATTAATTAAATAATATAATTAAATTAATAAATAAAATTAAAATATTAATTTCAATTCACTAAAATTATTTCATTAAGATTAAATATTTTTATATTTCATTTAATTTGAATATATGAGAATTTCAAAGAGAAAAAAATAAATAATTAACTAAATATACCAATTGAATAACAATAATTTGCTTATAATAATGAATTGTGCTAATTAAGATTTTAGTCTAATATTTGAGAATTTAAAAAAGAGAGTATAATTTTACCTTTAATAAAAAATACAAAAGAAAATTATTTAAATTAAAACAACATAAGTATAAATTAAAATAGTTTTATCAAAAATTACATTCAATTTAATTAAAAAATGAAAAAAAATTATACAATCCGCGCATCGTGTAGGTACATGACTAGTTTTAGTATAATTTTAAGAAGTATAACATAAGTGGTTTAAAATTTTTACACAATGATTTAAAAATAATTAATTCGTATAAATTATAATAACAAATTGATTAATTTGATTAAATTATTATTTTATCTAACATCACTGTTCATTAATGTGCTTAATATATATAAAAATAAAACTGAAAAAATTCATTAATTACTTCTTAATATTTTCAAAATGACTTATGTTCATAGATAAAAATACTACTCTAAAATGACTTACATTTACTAAAATTTTTTTTATAATATTAATCTCAAAATAATCTCATCCCAATGATTTTAAGAATATACTCTCAGATATGAATTTGATTTATTCAAAAATAATATTTATAATATTCATGTTAACACACAAGAATAAATAATATTAAAATAATAATATTAAACTCTTAAATAAATTTAAATTAATAGATAATAAAGTATTCGTAATTCTTATCGTACAATTGTCTTAAATCCAGTGTATATACTTAAAAATTACCCCATTGAGGGGTTAATTCATAATTTACTATATCTTAAATTCGGATAGCTTAACTATTCATAAATTTAATGACAAGATGAGATGGAATTTGCCTGGCAAATCAATTCTTGACTTTGTTTTTTTTTTCTTTTTAATCTTTCGGACAAAATGGGGTCTAAAAATCTTTTCTTGCAAGGGAGAAAATACCTAATTTAAGATTTTTTGGCTTGCCTTCCTTGTTCAGGTAATGTAAGCACGTTTACAATAAGGGTAGTTGGATGGTCCCAATTTGGAAGGTGAAACTTACCTAACCAATAGGTACAAGGTAAATCTAGTTGGCTTTAGGTCTTTAGCACAGTGGTATTGGACAACTAACCCCTTGAGTTTTGTTTTAATTAGTTCGTGATGTATGTGCTTGAGGGATCGTTTGTTGAATATGCAAAGATTCTCTGCGTGAGGGCACTTTGGTCATTTAGATAGAATCTCTTTCTCTTGATTCTTCCTAAAGTTTTGGACTAACCTAGTCAACGCAAGAGGCTTTTTAACTATGGGTGTATCCCTTGCATACAATTTTGGGTTAATGAAATAAATAATAAATATTTTTATTTTGAAAAATATAATTTATTAATAATAGTACCAAATATTATAAATACTTGTATAGATCGAATATAAAATTTTACTGTCAAAGCAAATAGATTTCATTAATCTTATTACATCTTTTCCATTTAAAGATAATATTGACAAAATATATAAATCTCTATAGCAGAAAATTAGTCCTTTAATTGAAATGAATAATAAAGTAATTTATCTGAATATTTTATTTTTGAATTGTTTTTTCAATAGCATATGATGTTTATAGATCAATTTTCATTACTAAGTATTAATAATATTAATTGAGAAATATGTTATACTATCATAT
The DNA here is from genome assembly GCF_041381405.1 of Jatropha curcas. Classification (NCBI taxonomy): domain Eukaryota; kingdom Viridiplantae; phylum Streptophyta; class Magnoliopsida; order Malpighiales; family Euphorbiaceae; genus Jatropha; species Jatropha curcas. The sequence goes on from NC_143159.1 coordinate 21,558,065, forward strand.
TTCATTTTTTTCATTACTATGTGTTAATAGTATTAATGGAGAAATATATTGTACTATCAGAATTCATTAATAAAAAATTCACGTATATAAATTAATATCTAAATTCTCAAACTAAATAAAATCGAATATCATATCTTTATTCAGTAATAAATTTCTCAAAAGAAGGAACAAAAATTCAAAATATGAAGAAAAAACAATAATAAAAAGAAATAAAGAAAAACAGATATGTTATAGGGTAAATAAATCTAAGTTTATTAAAAGTGGATATTAAGCAGAAGCAAAAGAAAGCGTAGAGGTAGCCTCAAACCTAAAATTAGGTTAGAGAACAAATAAATAATTTTAAGGTAAATGGGTAAAAAAGAATTTAATAGAAAAGAATAATATTAACTAATACCTAGAATTTTTTATTAATTATTCACATAAAAAATCATATATTTTGAATATTTTATTATTACTAGATTTCTCATGTTATGTGAAATTTTTTCCATTTTTACAATGTAATATTCAAATATAACTTTCCAATAATAAAAGAATCATATTGGATATGAGTTAGATATCCTTTTTTTTTTTTTTTTGAAAAAAAAAAACAAAAACGTTTCCTAAATATTATGAAACTTAAATAACAAAAAAAAAAATATATATATATATTAACTCATCTATATTATAAATACTTACCTTTTTCAATTATCACTAATAAATACTTGTTACGAGCAATTATTATAATTTATTATTTTTATATATTTTTCTCATATTAATTAATAAATTTCTAAAATTTAAAATTTTTATAATTCAAAATATTATTTATAATATTATAAATTAAAAATTTCATCTTTTTAAATTAATTTTCAATGCTGCAATAAAATAAGTTACTTATTAAATTATTTTTTAGAAATAAATTAAACCTTAATTGAGTCGCTTAACTCAATAACTGAAAAAAAAAAAAAATACTACTAACACATGATTGGATCAACACTATTTTTTCTTTTAATATTATAATTCGAAACATTTAATCGTCATTATTCGGATGATTTTAAATTCTCATTGGTTTAATTATTTTAAATATTAATCACAATTCACCGATTTTTAGAACAGAATTTTCAATATACCCCACCATGCCCCACCCAACCCCAAGCCAACAAGAGAATATTAAGCTGGCATGAACAGAAATTAATATTTTCTTAATTACTTAATTAACCCAACCCCACCTCCATTCCACCAAACTCCAACTGTATTTAATTTATAAAAAACAAGTATATTTGACGATCCTTGTAGCAAAAGAGAAACCCCATCAAAAACCGATAAAACAAGTTGTCAAAAAAAAAGAAAATCCAACCAGTCATCAAAGTCGATCAAACTGCTCGTCGTTTTCTGCCACGTAGGACCATAAAATCAGACTATTTTCAACTCGTGCCTTTCACCGGCTATTCCGGTCACCTCGCTCTCCTCCTCTTACACAAAACATTAGACAAAGACTGTCCTTTCCCCCTCTCTCTCTCGGTCTATAAATATCAACACTTGCAGACATGCTCTTTTTTTCTCCTCTCTCTCATTTTTTTTCTTCTCAGTTTTGTCTCTTCGCCGACCGTTCACAGGCGAAATCGCTGTTGTTTCCCGCCGGCGAGTTTCTCTTCTCGCCATTTTATGCCCCGTGAAGGTTTGCTCACTTTCTCTCTCTTTTCTATTTCCGTCTCTATGCACATGTTAAAGAAAACATTTCTTACATAGGCTTTAGATCTGGCCTTTCAACGTTTTTGGAGCTCAATTGGATCCATTTTCTTTTGCTGGACGGGCAATTTTATTTTAATTGTTCCATTTTATCTTCGGGGTGGTTTTTGTTTTATTAGGTAACGAATTGATGATGAGTTCACATTCCTTTTTGGTGGATCTTGATCTATTGCTCTTGATTTCCAGCTTTTTTTTTTAAAGAATTTAGTGCTTAATGTAATTGGAATTTAAGTGTAATGCAGCTGGAAATTTTTCTTTTTGTTTTAAAAAAAAAATTAATTTTAATTTTTAGATGCGATTAAAAAATGTTTGTCTATCAAATTTTCAGTCACTCTTTCTCCCTCTCTCCATCAAACTTTATAATGTAGTTCATCTTATTAGGCAATGAGAAGGGTTTCTTTACTTATTTCATTTTTCATTTTTCCAATTTAGAGACCTAGTTGAATGGATAATAATTGCTAAGCTTTGCTTATAAATGGGTTTTTTTTTTTTTTTTTTTTGTTGATTTATAGTTCCATACTTCTTTTGAATTTTTCATTTTCTATTTCTGATTTTCTTTTGAATATTAGTATCCTAAAAGCTGGGATCTTCTTATTGGTGATAGGACCAAAGTAGTCACTGCACTATTGAAGGATAGTAACAGAAAGCAAATGGATGGAACTAAAGATATGGGGCTTAGAAATGTGGGTTCAACTTGCTCAATCAATGAAATGGATGATTTTGATCTCTCTCGCATCCTTGACAAGCCAAGGCTGAACATTGAAAGACAGAGATCATTTGATGAGAGGTCACTAAGTGAGCTCTCCATTGGGCTTGCAAGAGGAGGAGGCTTTGATAACTTTGAGATCACATTTTCACCTGGAGGAAGGTCAAGGTCTGGATTTGACACACCAGCCTCATCCGCTCGCAACTCATTTGAGCCCCATCCTATGGTGGCTGATGCTTGGGAGGCACTTCGGCGGTCGTTAGTGTACTTCAGAGGCCAACCAGTTGGTACTATTGCTGCAATTGATCATGCCTCAGAGGAGGTTTTGAACTATGATCAGGTAATTCTTTAACCAAATTACATTACTTATTATGTTCTTGTTTCAGCTTGTATATGATGTGGCCGTGAACATGGGCTTGTTAATTTAGTTTGTATTCTATGGAAGTATATTGTTAATTTGTATACAGTCTCTTTATTGAGATGAATTTATTGTATTCATCCAGAAAAAAGAGTTCAGAGAAACTCTGTTTTACATATGCAACTGGCCTGACTATATAATATCTTTGAGCCAAATGTTTGGTGTAGAGGTCATGACTCATGATTCAGTGAGATTGAGAAGTTAATGAGATTGTATTTGTTTTTATTTTCTAAAAATATAACCCCAAGACATGAGAAACATGTTAAACTTGGTGGTTAATGATGTTGAAGATTATATGGATTTGAACCATAAAGTCAAGTCTATTGGGAATTTGATCATGGTAATTGAAAAAGCTAAACCTGATCGTAGAGACTCATCTAATTTCAAGAGATTATTCATTGCAAAGGTTTAAAATTCTTAATTTTGATTGGGTTAACTAAGAGAAGTTTAAAATGCAACTGCCAGTGTATTTGAATCTTTTTTTTTATTCTCTTGTTCTTGTTCTTCTTCCCCTTCTGTTTAGGTCTTTGTAAGAGATTTCGTACCCAGTGCCCTGGCTTTTTTGATGAATGGAGAGCCTGAAATAGTTAAGAACTTCCTGTTGAAGACACTGCATCTCCAAGGGTGGGAAAAGAGAATAGATCGATTCAAGCTTGGGGAAGGGGCGATGCCAGCTAGCTTTAAAGTTCTTCATGATCCTATTAGAAAAACAGATACTCTTATTGCAGACTTTGGTGAGAGTGCCATTGGAAGAGTGGCTCCTGTTGACTCTGGTTTCTGGTGGATCATTCTGCTTCGTGCTTACACCAAATCTACAGGGGATTTATCTCTAGCGGAGACTCCAGAGTGTCAAAAGGGAATGAGGCTTATATTGACTTTGTGCTTGTCGGAGGGATTTGATACATTCCCGACTCTTCTTTGTGCTGATGGTTGCTCTATGATTGATCGCAGAATGGTAAGCTGTTCTTGTCATGTCATTTGGATTGGCTTGTTTATGAAGTGGACTAGCTCCATTAAACTAAGAAACCATGCCTTGGTTATGTTGCTTCATGAAATACCTGCTCTTTTGAATAATAATATTCTGATGGGTAGAGTCATTAGAGATGGTTATCTCTAGATCAGATTTTTTTCATATGGACTGTATAATTGTTTTGGAATTAAGAAATTACATTGTTAATATGTTGGTTTCCTCTTATTTGTATAGAGCAGGGGAATTCTAGTGGAGAAATTAACTGATTCTAGATAGCAGATAAGATGAGGTGCTTTCATTTATATGCATTAGTAATATTATCTGAATTTAATATAATCTTTCTTCTATACACTTGGTTTGGTTTGCCAAATTTAACTCCTATGTGAGACAAAATCAAGAAGATGTGCCTTGCAGTTGAGTAAAGTTACATAATATTTGGTATTATAAGCTTGTTAAAGCCTTGTTGGTTTTCTAAGGAACATTGAGACTTAAGCTTGTTAAAGCCTTGAAGATAACTGTAGTAGGTTCTGTTGTTTAGTATGTAGGTGACAAAATTCTTAGGTTCCTGAAAACTCTTAATTCTATACTGTAAAAGAACATTGTATGAAAAATGATTTGCCTTTGTTTTTTCTATGGAAATTTGTTTATGTTTCGTGCCATTTTGTATCACATCACAGAATATGTGCATGATATTACGATTTTCAAATATTTAAAAATGAGATGACTTTGAACTGAAGAATCACTGCAGAAGCTAGTAACTTTTGGCTTCCTCCTTAATTGCATAACTAATCTCATCTCATTTCCTTTTCTTTAAATAATAAATCCAGTCAAATTAATGAAATAGACTTTTGAACTATAGTTATTCAGAATTTTGTATTACACAGATTGAACAAATATATATTCAGGAAATTTGAAGTTTAATTTTGCACATCAAGTATGGGCTTTTTTCTGTTTAGTTAGATTGATTAACACTCTGTATGAATCATTTGATTCCTGCAATTTAGGTGTTCCTTATAGCAATTTATATAGAGGCCAAACCACCATAATTCTGGTCTTCTAATCATATGGAATATGTGCTTGCATGCACAGAAATTAGAGACTAATTCTTTACAATATTATTTCAATCACAGGACACTCTGTTTATAATTGAAAGAGTAATTTATATGCTATTGATTTGTATTGTTTGCACTCAGCACTTTACTTTCTTAAACATTTAGAAGTTAAGGGATGATTGATGAGACATCTCATCTCTATTTAGATTTTGAGTTTTAGCCTTACACATGTTCTGAAGGTTTAGATTTATGTTGCAGGGCATTTACGGTTATCCTATTGAAATTCAAGCACTTTTTTTTATGGCATTGAGATGTGCGTTGTCTATGTTGAAACATGATGCCGAAGGAAAAGAATGCATTGAGAGAATTGTTAAACGTTTACATGCCTTGAGCTATCACATGCGAAGTTACTTTTGGTTAGATTTTCAACAACTAAATGACATATACAGATATAAAACTGAGGAGTACTCACACACTGCAGTAAATAAGTTTAATGTCATTCCTGATTCAATTCCGGATTGGGTATTTGACTTTATGCCAACCCGTGGTGGTTATTTTATTGGCAATGTTAGTCCTGCAAGGATGGATTTTCGATGGTTTGCTTTAGGAAATTGTGTTGCCATTCTCTCATCTCTTGCAACTCCTGAGCAATCAATGGCTATCATGGATCTTATTGAAGCTCGCTGGGAGGAGCTGGTTGGAGAAATGCCTTTGAAAATAGCTTATCCTGCAATAGAAAGTCATGAATGGCGAATTGTAACTGGTTGCGATCCCAAGAATACCAGATGGAGTTACCATAATGGAGGATCTTGGCCAGGTTTAGATAATTTTCTCTATATTTAATTGAATATTTTTTAATTCTGTGATTGACATAGTTTAATACAATATTCTTGCTGCAAAGATAGTCTCGTTGGTCCTCTATTAGGCTAATATAATATTGTTTGGTATTAAAAGGTGAATTGGAACTATTGGTGAATCATTTATAAAATTGTGAAGCTAGGGAATGCAAATTTACCTGCTACAGAGCATGGACAAGTTGACTGGTTCTACATTTTGTCTCAGTATTCATTTGCATTTATTCAACCTTATTTATACTTTGGATTTTTTGGACTAAAAAATTTAGTAAATAAATCAATTTTACAATTCAGAGCTATTAATGTGAAACCTGTTCCTGATAGCCGATGAGAGGTTCACTCTTATAAGACTGAATCATGAGCAAAAATAACTGAATAACATTGATGACATGTACCAAAAATGGCATTGGTCAATCTTGTATGTTGAGCCTGATGACTTAAACACTTATGGCTTCTATTTTTGTTGGCTAAATTGTTCTTGCGTGAAAAACTTTAGGCTATGTTTGATGAGTCGTAATAGAATATAATGTAATGTAATTAGATATATTTCTAGTGTAATGGTTACAAGATAAGTTTTATTGCATTATATTTAATTTCACTATGGCTCACCAAGAATAACCTTATAGATTTAACTGTCTTTAATTGGTTTTTTCCTTTTCTTTTTGAATTGGGAGTTATTCTTGTATGCAGTGAGTAAAGATTTTAGATGATAATAACAAGTTAATAAACTCCTTTTTTTTTTTTTTTTCTGGGAATACAAATTTTTTCCTATATTATGTGAATGCAGTGCTTTTATGGCTGCTAACTGCCGCATGCATTAAAACTGGACGACCACAAATTGCAAGACGAGCAATTGATCTTGCAGAGAGCCGTCTGCTGAAAGACAGCTGGCCTGAGTATTATGATGGGAAACTTGGTAGATTTATTGGTAAACAAGCAAGAAAATATCAGACATGGTCAATTGCTGGGTACTTGGTGGCGAAAATGATGCTGGAGGATCCTTCACATTTGGGAATGATTTCACTCGAAGAGGACAAGCAAATGAAGCCAGTGATCAGGAGATCATCTTCTTGGACTTGCTGATAAAGAGTCAAGCAAGAGAAGTAGAAGAAAAGAGTAGAGAAAGATAACAACAAAAGGTGAGAAATCTTGAGTTTTCATTAAAAATGCCATTCTTTGCCGTTTGTCCTTGTAGGTCTGATTGAAAGTTCGATTTCGTGTACAATAGTTTCTGGTAAGACAACTTTCTTGCTTTTCTAATAAGAGATACATTTGGCTGTTTGTATTAAAAAAGAAAATTTTCAGATGGCATTTTCAAAATGACATCAGTTCATATTAGCATTTGACAGCAGAGATGCAACAAAATTGTGATAATTTCCTAGGACTTTCCACTGTAGGGACTGAAAAAGTTACATAATATAGACATTTGAATTCATACATTGCAAATCCTCTAATTGATTTGTGCATCATACATATTTATGCCACATGAGGGCAGCATTTTTTTCTTTTCTTTTTATTATTTTTTTAATTATATATACACACACACATATAAACCGGCACGGGTTTAGAATTTAGATTGAAAATATTTCAATTATTAATAGGATTTTCAAACCTGGGCGCCTGCATTATGAGGCAACCATTAAGAAGTTTGTGCAATTATCATTGAAGGCACTGACACTGTTATCCGCCTTTTAGTTTTTGATTGATAAGAAACAATTGCTCCAAGTAATAATTTAGAGTAAGGGAAAATAAAGGCTTGACCTAATTTACTATTTCGTCTTTTTATTTTCAAGAATTAATTTAATAATAGTCCCTCAAGTTTCAGGCTTTTACCGTTAAGTCAGTATGAAAAGACATATTTTCTTTTCTAAGAAATCAGTTTATCCTCATCTCTCTCTCTTTTCTTTCCTTTCTTCAATAACCAAAATTACACTGAAAAACCTTTTCCATAGCCAAATCTATAAAATTAACATTTATGCTCGATGATACTCGATGTACTTATTCATTGCATTTACTATTTTAAAAAGTAATTTTTCTCTCCTTCAAGTTTTTTCGGATGATCATGATTTATTTATTTATTTATTTAAGAGTTTAATATAAATAATATGTTTCAAAATTATGAAGGTGTGTTGCTTTTATTAATTAAATGGATTATAAATTTTTCTTTTATTATCATAGTTAAATCTTGAGTACGTATATCATGAATAAACATATACTCTAATATATAAAATAAATGCATTAAAATATAACTTTTAATTATACAATGAATTTAGCTTCATAAGCCTATTGAATATTGTCAACATCTGTATCCATAGTTAGGGACTTGGATAATAATAATGTGTGAACAGCGAAATAAAAAAGCTGTTTAGGCTTTTTACATTGGGTGTTTTTAGGCATCACAACCAACACACAACTTCAAAGTCGGAGAAATTCAAGATAGTATATTTATTATGTAAGAAAGTATTTAAGTCTATTAATTTATATATAGGGTGAGTTAAAACATATGATGAGATTTTACTCACCGCAAAAATAATTGCAAACTCAATAATTTCAAATTAATAAGAACTCAATGTAATATTAATATAATATAAATAATAAATTGATATCATAATTAGAATATGATTAAACTCCTAATTATATTAGAATTTTACTACATAAGTAATATTAATCAATAATATTATACTACATAGATAAACGTTCCATAAATAAAAATATATACTGATTTATAGTAAACATCCCATTTATTATATTAAATCAAATATTTAAAATTTTTAAGTAACAATCAAATCCGCTGAATTCATCCTTTTCAATTAATTTTAATCCAAATATGCTTAGCCCTACAACAATCTAGTTTTTTTTATCAATTGTCAAAAAAAAAGATCCAACCTTTCTTTATGTGTCTTCCCTAATAATCCAAAGAACGATTCAATATTTTAATAAATAAGAAAATAACAATTTTTCTATAAAAAAAATTAAAACTAATTCCTATTTAAAATTAAATTAAACTTTCTAATATAATTTAAATTCAAATAGAAAATTATTATAACCAATCAAAATTCAAATAGAAAATTAACATAACCAATCAAAATTAAATTACATTTATTTTTCAACCAATAAAATTAAAGTTCTCAATGATATTTTTTTTCAATCCACAAACTTAGTAGAGGCGTTTTAGGAGCCCGATATTCTTCCTCATTCGTACTTTTATATGTACTAGTCCTTTGTATGACGTGTGTTGCACATTGACTATGTTCGTTATATACTCATTTTTTATTTATATAATATTAAAGCATAAGTTTTGTTTAGATTAAAATAAATATAAGTGGTTAATTTATATTGCACTTTATCGTACAAACTACTTGCAATGTTACTTCCTATGTACTTAATTTTATTTTTCTATAATAAAGTGGTCTAAGACAAAAGTTCAACACAATCTTTAGACCTAATCTTTTGATCCCTAAATCAAGCCATCATGCAATCTTCAACCCGCACCCTCAACCCTAAATCAATATCTATATAGAACCATAATGAAAAAAAAAAACTTATTTTGTACTGTTAGGTAAAAGAAAAGACATGAGAAGATGATATGAATTGATAATAGAAATCACTTTGGCTATAGTTGTAGTATTACTTATCCAGTGTATAAGAGAAAGTAGTATATGCACATACACACAAATTCTTGAAACCCCAAAAAGTAACCCGAACATAAATATATAGTTATAGTTTTTTTCCAGTTTTCTAAATATTATTTTTTCAAGTCAAACAGATTTAGGATAGAAGAGAAAAAATAACAAGAAAATTAAAAGTGTTTAATCATCTATAGGTCATCTATTTATTACAAGGGAGATATAAATTTTTTACTAAATTAAAATAATAGTAGTTACAACTTATTCAGTAGCGAAAAAGAAAGTAAAAAATTATTATTAAGAATAAAACTCTTTTAAAACTCACCTAATAAAAAAACATTTCAATATTTGTAGATATATAAATATATCAATAAAATATTATATATTTTTTTAAATTAAAATTTTCAACTGTTTACCATCTCAGGTTTAATTATGTAAATTTTATTTCAAAATTTACTTTATAAAAAATATATTTAATCAAATCTTACAAACATAAAAAATATTAATAAAAATAATATACTTTTTCTTATTTTTTTATTTCTCTTAAATAAAATATTATATATTCTATTTGAAAATTTATTTTTTTAAAAAATCTATCCGATCAAATCATACAAACGAAAAAAGGAATATTAATAAAAAGAATATATTTTCTTTCTTTTTTTATCTATATCCTAAAATAATTAAATATTTAATAAATAAAATATAAATCAATTTTCAAATATCTCATTATCATATATATTTATTAAAAAATAAATTTAGTAAAAATAAATTTTAAAATGCTTAATTATTTATATATATTTTATTAAAAATTTTTTATTCATTAGGAGGTTTGATAGGCCAAAATAGTACTGTGGGCTACACAATAAGGAATAATCATCCACTCGTCAAATTGGTAAAAATACTTGCAGTCGAAAGCATTTGAACTCGAAACCTCTCACTCCTCACATAAGTGACAAGACAATCAGATAACATATGATGGACTTAAAAAATAATTTTTATAAATATATCCAATTAACTAATAAAATATAATTTTCTAATTGGCTATGGATAAGGTTATTTTAGGATATCTTAAATTTCATCAAGGACACTATTGAAAATTCCATTATTCCCCTCAATTCTCACATTTATATATAGTATAGATTAAAGATTAATAAATTTTTTATTATACTCCCTCTGTTCTTTTTATAAAGGAAAAATTATATTTTGGGTATTCTTTTTATATAGGAAATTTTGTCTAATTTGGTAACTTTAGAAACTATACCAATATGAAAAGTCTATTTTATCCTTCTTTTTAGTCCTCTATGAAGCTTTTAGTGTGGGGATTCTCAAGATAGTAGCAGACAAATGTATAGATAATTGGTTTTAGTCCTTTATGAAGCTTTTAGTGTGGGGATTTACAAAGGTATAGATGAACAATTAATGTGAAGAAATTTTGGAGAATTGATTTTTACATTAATTTTCTTTGAAAAAAAAAAATGCTCATATTAGGTGATTTGATTGTTGATTAAAATGGAGTTTGAATAGAAAATGTCCACAAAATTTTTAGATTGACTACAATGAAAGGAATTCTTGCAGACTTCGCTCGAATCTTTGAGAAATTGCTCGATATTTAAAGTACGTTTCAATAACCAAAAACATTTGGAAGGTTAAATGAGCACAAATTAAAAATTTCCACATAACTTTCCTAAATAAAAGACTAAAAAACGAATTTTTCTCGAGCATAAACTTTATTTTTAGCAATCATTTTTATTCTCTTCATTCCAACAAAGCATTTGAAGCATCGTTGAAGATTAAAACATAATTTAAGGTATACATTGATATTAAAGGAGGAATAGATGAGATATTAAGGGTAAGTTAGGAAAAAAAGAGCAAAAAAAGTTGGTTAAATTACTTTCTTAATCTTGTTGAAAAATTAGTTGTTTCTATATAAAAAGAATGGAGGGAGTAATGTAGAAGAATTAATTATTTTATTAATTAACGTGAAAGCCTTAAACAATTTATATTTTTTGAGGAAGCAATTATATTGGAGTTCGAGCACTGATGTGAGCATACCTTTGAAGTTGTGGCTATCAAACTCCCTCCGTCCACAAATATATATCTCATTCAAAATTTTTGCAAATGATCAAAGAGCAGTTAATTTTCTGTGTTGAAAATGGATTAACCAACAAAAATACTCACTTAGAGTGTTGTTATGGGATCACTCTAAAATGACATTTGTTTATCCGGTGCCCCAACTTTGAAACTTTGATATATTGTCATCCCACGTACAATATTCATTGAGAGTTTATAATACAATAATATAAAAGTGGAATCCACCGAACCAGTTTAGTTAATCTAACCCAAGCTTCTAAACACACTATTTTGAATAAGGAGTGAATCTGAATTTCTTCCATCGTTCACCTTTTCTTCGGCATTCTACGTGATTCATTCCAAATCGGTAAGCAATTTGGCTCCACCCGCTAAGGGATTCGCTCAGGTAAGCCATGGAAATTAAATTTCTTCCTTCTTTTCTACATTAAATCACGTGTTTTCATAAAAAAAATCTATTTTTCTTCTACAATACTATTCTATGGCTGTTGACGCTAAGGAGCCTTGTTCGAACGGGTTGCTTCTCCGAGTTATTGACTCAGAGATTGAGGTGGCTCAAGAAACCTGATGATCGTGAACGGGCAAGTAATATTCTTTTTTTCTTTTTTAATGAAAAAAGAATTGTGATTGTTTTATGTTGTTTTAATTTAGGGATGGAAAGATATTTAATTTGTTTAGTTTTGTATTAATTTTTTTGGAACTGAGAATATGAGACAAAATTGATTTTCGAATTCCTTGTCTGTTCTTTGTTTTAGCTTGCAAAGTTTTGGGGCATGTGTATATAACAGGGAAGAGGTATGTGATGAATATAAACTTAACTTTTGAATTGCTATCATGCTTCTTTTTGGTCATTTACATGGTTGAGAAATAGAAACTAAGAATTCATTCTTAATTCAAAACGGTGCAGTTAGGACTTTGAGTTAACTCAACTCAGGTTGGTTTGATGGGTCCCACTTTTATATTATTATATAATAAATCTTAAGTGAATTTTGTACGTGGATTAAAAATATATCTAAATATCAAAACTGTGCAACAATGCCCAAAGTCTGAGATATTTTTGTAGATTAACCCGCAGAAAATTATCTCATGTCTCCTCCGTATTTCTTTTTGTTTTTTATTTAAGCATTTATCATCACGATGTGGTTAATAGGCACATGTGGAGAGTACAATACTGTCCATTTAAATTAATTGTAAACTCATAAATGATTTACCGATAATAAAACATTAAACTGCCATTATGTGTTCTAATAAATATTAATAAATATTAGTTTTTTAATATTCAAATTTAAATTTTTATGTCTCACTTTTATTAAAAATTTTGTTAATGTTTATATAATTGATTTCATTTTTGAAAAAAATGATAATAATGTTATAAAATACAATATTCTATTTAATTTTATTTATTTATATAGCCAAATAAAAATTTATAATTTTAAAATGGCTATTTCATTTAGTAGAGCAATTTTTATTGTGCTAATTATTTATTTAATCATTTATTTAGTCAAATGATCTTTATTTTTTACTATATTATTCATTTTTTTGAAAAGATTATATTATTGATTATTATGTCTTGATATTTATATTTTTGCATTTGTTCACAAATTAATTTCATTCAATAGAAAATTTAAACAAAATAATTAGTATACCATGATTACAAATTTTAAAACATTTTGAAATCTTACATGGCATAACTTAACTTTTTTAATCCTACATGACACTACCAAATTTTAACAATTTCATTTGGCACTTTCCAGAGAAAAGATGCTCTCTCTCTCTCTCTCTCTCTCTCTCTCTCTCTCTCTCTCTCTCTCTCTCTCTCTCTCTCTCTCTCTCTCTCTCTCTCTCTCTCTCTCTCTCTCTCTCTCTCTCTCTCTCTCTCTCTCTCTCTCTCTCTCTCTCTCTCTATTTATATATATATATATATATATATATATATATATATATATATATATATATATATGCTTGAAATGCAACATGATCATCCATTAAAGTTTAGTATATATATATACACACCAAATTTTAATGGAAGAACATACCGCATTACCAGGCTCTATTGGTAAAAAAATTTATCCAAACTTTAAGATCTTAAATCTCTAACCACAAACAATCAACAATTCATTTTGCACTTCAAAATGTCAGAGAAATAAAAGATTCATATAAAACTTCTCAATAACAAGGAACAAGCCCATAAAAAGAGAGAAATTAATAACCTACTAAGAGGGTACCAAAACACTCAAGATCTATCAATTATTACATATCTGAGAGACTAAATTCAAGTTTTATTCCAAACGATTATAGGTTTGGAGATTATTAGAAAAAAAAACTAAATAAAATAAAGATAAAAGATAGAAAGGGACAAAAAAAAACCACCACTGACCAAAGAAGATGGTTGACGGCGGTTTAGAAAATAAAATATAAAAGAACAAAAAAGAGAGGGACGACTACCCGTTATATTTTACCGAAGTAGATTCTTCAAATCTAAAACAATTGAGCGATGGGTTTTTCATTTTTGAGATATCTCTGTGAAGAGGATATCTTCTGTTAGAGATTATGCTCGAGAGTCCAATCATTCGATGCACTGTTTGGGTAAGTGGGCATAGAGAAAGAGGCATGGGTAGATTTTTGGCTAAATTTATAAGTGGGTTCATATCGTTCTGTAGAGATCTTCGACTATCCATATATTTAAATTTCACTCAATTTTTAAAAAATTAAGATTTAATTTACTAAATCGTTAATTTTTCCGTTCAAGCACCAAAATAGCAGTTATTCCAAAAATTTACATGTAACCAATATAAAGTGTATGATTTTCAATTTTATTTTGTGAAAATATTATATAGAATTGAAATACATCATCTTGTATTTTGTTTGTTCGATTTTAAATATCATTTTAAGATGATTATATGACAAATAAAATAAAAAAAATAAAATAAAATAACACTTACAGTGGAACAAAGGAATAACAAATATTGAATCTCACATATTGTGAGCATAATATAATCCAATTTTCCACAGTAGTTCTTCATGTATTTTGAACAGTAAAAGCAAACATATGCTCAATTGACAGCATTAAGGTTATACATAAGCACCTCTAATACTGTCAACTGAGCTTATGCATGCCTTACATTCACTATTTTTCATAAGCTCTGCCTTTTCACTTCTCAATCTTCGCTGTAATTTTGCATTTGAGGGATGCCTTATTTATAGCCAAACCCCATTACTACCCTACTAAATAACACTAGACATGTTTTTATTTTTTTACCACAAATACAGCATATTTGTAAAACAAAATGTGATGTCACAACAACCTTCTAATTTATTATGATGAGGATAAGCTCAAAATTAATGGACTTCCATAATTTATTTTAAGTTAATATAAATAATAAAAATAAATTAAGTTTATAGGATTTTCCTTTTATTTATTATAATTTTTGAATGGACAAAAAATTCCGAATACCCTTGCTTCATGGAATGTTTTTTTTGTTTATTAAAATAATTGGATTTGGACTACTTTTATTAGAATATAGACTAATTTGATTATTATTATTATTATTATTAAAAAATTGGTATCATGTGCAAGTTCTTATGCATATATTAAAATATAATACTACCTACATGATTGTGCTATGCACAAATAATTTAATAAATATTGGTTGTTTAATATTAAAATTTAAATTTTTATGTCTTACTTTTATTAAAATATTTTTTAATGTTTATATATTTGATTTCATTATTTAAAAAAATATATGATAATAACGTTACAAAATACAATATTCTATTTAATTTTATTTATTTATATAGTCAAATAAAAACTTATGACTTTGAAATGGCTATTTCATTTAGTGAAGAAAATTCTTATTGTGCTAATTATTTATTTAATCATTTATTTAGTCAAATGATTATTATTTTACTATATTATTGATTATTATGTCTTGACATTTATATTTTTGCATGGGTTCACAAATTAATTTTATTCAATAGAAAATTTAAATAAAATAATTAATAAACCATGATTACAAATTTTTAAAGCATTTTGAAAACTTATGCGGCATAAGTTAATTTTTCTAATCCTACATGCCACTACCAAAATTTTAGCAATCTACTCCGTACTTTCTAGGGAAAAGTTGCTCTCTCTCTCTCTCTTCTCTCTCTCTCTCTCTCTCTCTCTCTCTCTCTCTCTCTCTCTCTCTCTCTCTCTCTCTCTATATATATATATATATATATAATTTATAGATTCTTGAATGAAATTTCTTTTGTTATGTTATTAAAAAATATTATAAAGATATATCAATAGTAAAAAAGAAATACAGCCTTGATTTTTGATTCTTAAAGTAAAAAATGAGTAGATAGACATGTATTTACAGCTAGAGTTGCGCATGATTTCTGGGGGATCCGAACCAAACTAAGGAATCGTATTGAATTAAACTGGAATCGAAAAGAATCGAGATAGTAGGAGCCGAACCGTACCGAATTGAATGTAATTTATTAATTTGATTTTGGTTCCGATTCTTATAAAGAACTGTATTAGAACTGCATCGAAACCGAACCGAACCAAAAAACCGATTTGTCCATATATTTTTTTAATGTTTCAATATTGCATGTTATTTATAAAAGACATTAAATTTTATTAATTGAAAATAAAATCTTTATTAGTTAATACTCTTTAATTAATAATATAAATGGGCTATAAATTAAAAGTATTTATCCCGCATAAAAAATTAATATCTAATGATACCCGTCATCTCTTATTGTATATAATATTTTAACAATATGATAATTCATAAATATTTATATAGTATTTTACTATATCTATAATTTTAAAAAAGTATTTTTTAGATTATTTTTATCTTTCAAAAGTCTTAATTTACTAACATATTTATCATGTGACAACGAAGGTACTATCACTTTGGAGATTTCATGGAACTTAAATTCTTTTTCATTATTCAATTGTTAATTGTGATTTGTTGATATTTTTAATATGCATGTTATTATTTTGGAGATTGCTCAGAACTAATTGAAAGATGACGGGAACTTCTTTTTACAATGAATAAAAACAAAACTTCATTATTGATTATTATTTTTTAATGTATATCCTAGTACGATATTATCTTTTTTTTTTTAATTAGCATATATTGTAATTTTATTTTGATATTAGAATATTTTTATATAAAGGAACCTTGTAATGTGTTTTAAAAATGTAATAATTATCAATGGAAGAATTGGAACCGGAACCAGAACCAAAGAACTAAAACTGAAAACCGAAGAATCGTACTAAAAATCGCATCGAAAATTTGGTTCGATTCGATTCTAGTTCTTTAGTCCTTTGGTTCTGGTTTCTAAAAATAAAAGAACCAAATTTTTGGTTCGGTTCTAATTCTTCTGAAGAGCTGTATTGGAACCGGTTTTGCACAGCCCTATTTAGGGGTATTGATTAAAAATGTTGAAATTTATAGAGATAAATAAACAAAGAAGAAAGGTGATAAAATCCATTAATTTGATTTATTTTAAAATTTAATGTAAAAAATAACTAACTTGCTATTTTATTAAAATCCATGAAGAAATAATTTATTTTAAATAATAATAAAAAGTTGTATAAATCATCAACTTATCATTTTATTAATTCTCTAACACTATAATTAATCAATTATATTTAACATAATTTAATTTAATAAATAAATATTTTTTTAATTTTTTAATAAAAAATAATAACTATCCATATCATTAAAATTCATAAATTATACAATTTATTTATATCATTAAAAGTTATTTAAATTGTTAGATAATATGCTATTAATTCTCTAACGTTATATTAATTAATTACATTTAAGATGGTTTAATTCAATCTATAACAATCATAAATTAATTTATTTTTAAATAAATATAAAGATAAATAATTAAAGCATTACGTATGTCATTAATTTGGAATCTTACATGGCAACACGGGAAAAATTTATGTGCTTTATGTATATATTTGTCTTCTCGCGCTTCGTGTGCAAATGTTATATAGTGTTTAAAAAGAAAAAGAAAAATATTATTTTATTATAATAAATAATTATTTTCAAGAATCCAAATATCCAATATATTATACTTACTAATATACAAATAAAATAAAATAAAAAATAATTTTTTTTCCCAAATTCTTGCAAAAGGATCAATATATTGACACATGCGTACATAAATCAAGTTTATAATTAAGCTTAAAATTTCTAATTTTTATAAATATTGTAATAGATTTAAAATAATCTTTTTAAATATCGATTATTGAATTCATTTTGAATAGATAATCTAGAATTTGGGCATAAATCCAATAAACATTAAAAACTTAAAAAAAAAAAAAATTCATTGAAGTTTGCCATGATTTAGAAGAGGTTGACAAATATTATCATCTTCCTTCACAAAAGAAAACATATACATCAATTTTGTCATTAAATATTTTTCTATTTCACAGATAATGACATTAAAAAATGAATTTTAATTTTAATTTCATTAAAAAAAGAACTATGAAAAAAGAATTTTATAATTTAGGTGACATCGTGCTGAACAAAACTTAACACTTAATTATAGTAACAATAAATAAAATGCTTTTATATGGATTAGATGCTCTAATAGTTATGATAATAATTTATTACAAATCACAAAATCATATCTTAGTTGATAATTGGAAAGTGATCCATCACTATCACCACATTGATCAAGCCCACATCAATAAAATGCCATAAAAATAGTCTTATATTGTTTACAAAAAAACTCATTTCTTTTTGTTGAAAGTATGATTAATTTTCTTTAAGATTTCATTTATATTGAAATCGATTGTGTATACAAATTCAGTAACAATATGGGGAAAAATAGATAGAATAAAGATTAATGATATTGTTATTTATTTTAGAAAAAAAGTGAGGTTTTTAAAATATTAATGGAATTATTAGTTTAATTAATTATTTAAAAATTAAAAGTATTATTAATAATATTAATTAATTCTCTATTAATTATATTAAAAATAATTTTAAAAATAGAAAAATTATTTTCAATCCAATAGATTAATATTTTCCACGTAAGCATTTTATACTCTAGAATTGTGCCACATAAGTTTTTATGACTTAGTTTTTATATATTTATATAAATAGATAGATATTTATTGATATTGATTGATTTGTGGACTTACCAACCAAAACAGTTAGAACTAATGGAATAACTCCTAGAAATTACCTCTAAAGAAGCCTGAAAATAGAACGAAGAAAAATAAAAATTAGAATAGGATTAACATCCTAGAAATTAGAACTAATTAACATGTATAAACGTTAACAACGTCCAATGATTAATGAATTTTGGCTCAGTGAGACTAAAGTTGTTTCCAAAATTGTAAAAATAACGAGTTCAAATCTTTCAATTCAAGCTTATTGGAAAATAGAAAAAATAAAAATAAAAAAGGCACAATGAGCACTGAAACCATTAATTTTTGCAAAGCAAAGATTTTTTTTTTGACACAATCGGGTATCCAAAGCCCACTGATCTGATTAATCCAAATTCACGTTGGCTAAACTCATAAAGGAATAAATATTTCCTAATAAATTTTAAGTGCTTCATACATAGAGCTTCAACTCGAACATATTTTATTAAATAAACGAAATAATTTTGATATTGACTATATATATATATATATATACCCGGTACTATCTTCAAAATAAGACAACTTATATGTTTAAAGGGATCGATGGATCCCAAAAGAATAAATTAAATGATAAAAATTTTAAGCACTAACAAGTGGTTAAATTTAATAACTAACAGTGCCACTTCCACCAACAAACCTACCTCCTTGTTTCCATCACAACAACTTGGAAGTTCACTTATAGCACTATCTATGAACTTCTTAAAATCACCAATAGAAAGATCTCTAGCGCATTGAGCCAACCCATAAATTTTCTTTGATCCTTCAATCTCCATATCTCCTGCAGCAAACATTCTTGGACTAATAGAAGCATTTTCAGTTAATTTATCTAACAAATCCTTCAGTTTTTTCCATTAAACGATGTCGGATCACTAACATTTTGTACGTTCAATAGATACAACTTGTTCTAGTTATCCATTTGTCCCAAAAAGTTAGCTAGTATTAGAGTACTCGATCAGACAATTATCATACCATATGATTGCTTCTTTATTATATGGGCAGAGTTTGCGTATTTCATTACTAGCTCGTGTACTTAATTTGATTTTCAAAACAATACCTTCCATGACCAAATCCCACAAGAGATTAACTGTTTTTCCGCTTGCAATATTTAAGGCCTTGTAACAACTCATTTAGTAG
Organism: Jatropha curcas; assembly: GCF_041381405.1. Lineage (NCBI taxonomy): Eukaryota > Viridiplantae > Streptophyta > Magnoliopsida > Malpighiales > Euphorbiaceae > Jatropha > Jatropha curcas. The sequence goes on from NC_143159.1 coordinate 21,577,803, forward strand.
AAATATATCCACCGCTAACTTCTTAAATTGTGTATCTTGATCTTCTTGGGTTCTTTAAAATCTTGAATCTTTAGGATTGGCTACAAATGGCCTGCCTCCTCCTAACTTGTTGAAACTAAAAAAAGTTATTCCATTGCCAGAATCGGACCCGAGTCTCCAGGGTGAAAACTGTTGTGGGTCCCTCCGATATGTGGGACACACACAAGTTTGAAGAAAGAAAAAAAAAAAGGGGAAAAAAACACATTTTGTTTTAAAAGTCAAAGAAGGCTGCACCAATAAAATGAAAATGGATGCGTTAATTGTGAGAGCGCGTTGATTAACGCATCTACTTCTCCTATAAATAGGTGAAGGTTTTCCCTCAACAAATCATACAAAATAAAATGAAGAAGTCTGCACAGTTAAGTGTAGAGAAAATTTTAGGAAATGGTTCCTAAAATTGGGAAAGAGAGAAAAATAGTGAGCATTATAATTTTTTTGGAGTTTTTGGAAAATACTTAGAGTGCCACTATTTTTTAATCTCTTTTGTAACTACTATTTAATATTGGAAGAATTATTCGGAGTTTTGTCCCGTGGACGTAGCCCATAACAGTTAAAGGGTGAACCACGTAAATCTCGGTGTCCCTATTTTTATCTGACATTTACGGTAATTATTTAATTTTTATAATGATTATTATTTCTGGTGGATTCGGTCGTCAATATCCAATACGTAATTATTGGAGGTAAATGTGGTAATAGTAATTTAAATCTTTATCGGCGCTATTAACCTTTATCGTTGGTAATTTTATTTTATTTCTACCACGGGTATTTTTCCGCGAGCCCACTCGGGATCAGTTAGAATCCCAACAACTGGTATCGGAGCCTAGTTGGTAATTTCTGTCAGTTTTCTATAAAGTTACTATTTACGTGAATAGTGAATAGTAAAAATTTTGTCAGATTTAGAATTCGACATGTCTAACGACGGGATAATGATCAAATTGACGGATTCAAATTATTCAATGTGGAAATCCATAATGGAGGACTATCTCAATTGCAAAGATCTATACGATCCAATTGAAGGTTACAGTGCAAAGCCAGAAGAAATGAAAGAAAGGCAGTGGGACAAATTAAAAATGCCGACATTGGGTACAATACGCCAATGGATAGATGCTAGCATGTACAACCACGTGAGAAATGAAAAAGATCTCCAAGTTCTCTGAAAGAAATTAGAGAATATGTACGAGGCTACAAATGCTCAAGGTAAAGTGTTCATGATTCGTAAAGTCATGAACTTAAAGTTGTCAGAGGGGCGATCAGTTATACAACACCTGAACGATTTTGAAGGACTCGTAACTGAGTTAGCAGTTAGTGGTATGTTCTTAAATGACGAGATGCAAGTATGCCTACTGTTGGGATCTCTACCGGATAGTTGGGATACTCTTGTGGTATCATTGAGTAACTCAGCTCCAAATGGTGTGGTAACAATGTCTATGGTAAAGAATACAATACTCAATGAAGAACTACGAAGAAGAGATGTTGCCAGTACCAGTTCACAAGCCCTTGCCATATAGAATAGGGCCAGAGCAATAGTAGAGATCCAAGGCATAAAAGGTCAGGTGGTAGATCCAAGTCCAGAGAGATGAGAAAGCGTTACCAATGCGGTAAGGAGGGTTATCTCAAAAGAAATTGTCGTTTACTCAAACAGGATAATGCAAACTGAATACAGGAGAATGACAGAAATACATCTACTACAGTCTCAGTAGAAGATGGTGAGGTGACTTTAGTCACTCATGATGCAGATTGCTGTCATGTTGGAGATGCAGATACCGAGTGGATAGTAGACTCTGGTACTTCATACCACTGTGTTCCAAAAAGGGAATACTTTTCCACTTATAAAGCAGGAGATTTTGGCACTATTAGAATGGAAAATAGTAGTGTCTCACAAATGTTGGGAATTGGTGATGTCTGCATAAAGACAAGTGTTGGGTGCACATTAATACTTAAAAATATGAGACTTATTCCCAATCTTCGGTTGAACATGTTGTCTGTCAGTGTACTGAACAAGGAAGGCTATCACCATCATACAGGTGATGGTAACTGGAAACTCACCAAAGGGTCTTTGGTGGAGGCGAGAGGAAAATTATGTTGCTCGCTGTATAAGACGCATGCAACAATATGTGCGGATTAACTGAATACAGTTGCAGATGATGCTTCACCGAATTTATGGCATAGGCGGCTGGCACGTTAGTGAGAAAGGGTTAAATATATTGGCTAAGAAGTCCCTCATCCCATTAGTCAAAGGTAAAATAAACCCTTGTGATCATTGTTTATTTGGGAAGCAACATCGTGTCTCATTTCAGAAAAGCTCTAGAAGAAGAGACAATAAGTTGGAGTTGGTACACTCTGACGTATGTGGTCCCATGGAGGTAGAATCACTTGGAGGAAGTAGATATTTTCTAACCTTCATTGATGATTTCTCACGAAAAACATGGATATATTTGTTGCGCACAAAGGATCAAGTATTCAAGCACTTTCAGCAATTCCATGCAATGTTGGAAAGGGAGACTGGAGTGGCATTAAAGTGTTTGTGCACGGATAATGGTGGTGAATACAGCTTTAAGGAGTTTAGAGATCATTGTAGTCAGCATGGTATCAGGCATGAAAAGACAGTTCCTGGTACTCCTCAACACAACGGTGTTGCTGAACGGATGAATTGCACCATTATTGAAAGAGTCAGATCCATGCTCAAAATGGCCAACTTACCTAAGCCATTTTGGGGAGAAGTTGTCAATACTGCTGTCTACCTAATCAACCGACTACCTTTAGCACCTTTGGATTTTGATATCCTGGAGAAGGTCTGGACAGGTAGAAATATTTCATACTCTCACCTGAGGGTATTTGGCTGCAAGGCATTTATGTATGTGCCAAAGGAGCATAGATCAAAGCTTGATGACAAGTCAGTTCCTTACACTTTTGCCGGTTATGGAGAAAAAGAGTTTGGCTACAGGTTGTGGGACCCAAAGAAAAAGAAAGTTGTCCTGGAGCCAAGACGTAGTATTCCATGAGAATGAGATCGTGGCAGATACAACTTGTGAAGAATCCACAATTGATGGTGTTGTTGATATTACACCAGGAAGCATTCCTACAGATGATGCAACGAGAGGAGGAATGCCAGAATCAGAACGGGAAGAAGAAGAAGAGCCAGTCATGGGGAATCAAGAGACGATTGTAAATGATAACAGTGATGTGGAGGGTGTTGAGCAGGGAGAGCCAGAGAACCCCATTCCACCAGAAGGAGTTGAACCTCAGTTAAGAAGGTCAACCAGAGAATGCCAACCATCTACAAGGTACCCTAGTTCTGATTACATTTTGATTTCTGATGAGGGGGAGCCAGAGAGCTTCCAAGATGTGCAATCTTGCAAAGATGAAGATTGCTGGATAAAGGCCATGCAAGAGGAGATGAATTCTTTGAAAAAGAATGATACATATGAGCTAGTGAAACATCCAAAAGGGAAGAGAACACTCAAGAACAAATGGGTGTACAAACTGAAGAAAGATGATGGCAACCTAGTGAGATACAAGGCTCGATTGGTCGTCAGAGGCTTTACTCAAAAGAAAAGTATTGACTTTGATGAGATTTTTTCACCAGTTGTGAAAATGAGTTCTATTCGAGTTGTGCTAGGTCTAGTAGCTAGTTTGAATCTTAAGTTAGAGCAGCTTGATGTAAAGACTGCATTTTTGCATGGGGATCTAGAGGAAGAAATCTATATGGAACAACCAGAAGGTTTCAAGGTCAAGGGAAAAGAGGACATGGTTTGTCACTTTAAGAAGAGCTTGTACGGGTTGAAACAAGCACTGCGACAACGGTATAAAAAGTTTGATTCTTTTATGGTGAATCAAGGATACAAAAGGACAGATGCAGATCCTTATGTATATGTCCAGAAATTCCCTGATGGTAAATTTATCATCATTCTCTTATATGTTGATGATATGCTAATCATTGGACCAGATGCACACATGATTAGCAGGTTAAAAAGTGATTTTTCAAAAGCATTTGACATGAAGGATTTGGGATCGACAAGGCAAATTCTCGGAATGGAGATTATCCAAGACAGAAAGTCCTGCAGGTTATGGTTATCGCAGGAAAAATATATTGGACGAGTTCTAGAGAGGTTCAATATGAAGAATGCTAAACCAGTTAGCACTCCGCTTGCCACTCACTTCAAGTTGAGTAAGAAATCCTACCCATCAAGAAAAAGGAGATATGTCAAATGTTCCATATTCTTCAGCGGTCAGAAGTTTGATATACGCAATGGTGTGTACGAGACCAGATATCGCTCATGTAGTTGGCGTTGTGAGCCAATTTCTGTCAAATCCCTAGAAGACACATTGGGAAGCAGTGAAGTCGATCTTCAGATACCTGAGAGGAACTTCAAAGTTATGTTTAACTTTTGGAGGTGAAAAGGCTACACTTATTGGTTACACAGATGCAGATATGGCCAATGATCTTGATGAAAGAAAATCTACATCAGGATAGCTATTTACATTCTCAGGGGGAGCTATTTCATGGCAGTCATGATTGCAAAAATGCGTATCGTTATCAACGACTGAAGCAAAGTACGTTGCAGCAATGGAAGCAGGAAAGGAAATGCTTTGGTTAAAGCGATTCTTTCAAGAATTGGGTGTGCAGCAGGAAGAATATATAGTTTATTGTGATAGTCAAAGTGTGTTAGACTTGAGCAAAAATACTATGTATCATGCACGGATGAAGCACATTGATGTAAGATATCATTAGCTTAGATCTGCCATTGAAGAGAAGCAGTTCCATTTACGAAAGATTCACACAGACAAAAATGTTGTGGATATACTGACAAAGGTCGTTCCGAAGGAGAAGTTCGAACTGTGTGTCAAAGCGGTAGGAATGGAGAGTCCCACTATGTAGTCGGGAGGGGGAGAATCGTTGTGGATCCCTCCATCATGTGGGACACTCACAAGTTTGAAGAAAGAAAAAAAAAGGAAAAAAAAAACATGTTTTGTTTTAAAAGTCAAAGAAGGCTGCACCAACAAAACGAAGATGGATTCGTTAATTGTGAGAGCGCATTGATTAATGCATCCACTTCTCCTATAAATATGTGAAGGTTTTCGCTTAACAAATCATACAAAACAAAACGAAGAAGTCTACACAGTTAAGTGTAGAGAAAATTTTAGGAAAGGATTCCTAAAATTGGGAAAGAGAGAAAAATAGTGAGGATTATAATTTTTTTGGTGTTTTTGGGAAACACTTAGAGTGCCACTATTTTTGTAATATCTTTTGTACCTACTATTTAATAGTGGAAGAATTATTCAGAGTTTTGTCCCATGGACGTAGCCCATAACAGTTAAAGGGCGAACCACGTAAATTTCGGTGTCCCTATTTTTCATCTGGCATTTACGGTAATTATTTAAATTTTACCGTGATTATTATTTCTGGTGGATTCGGTCGTCAATATCCAATACGTAAGTATTGGAGGTAAATGTGGTAATAGTAATTTAAATCTTTATCGGCGTTATTAACCTTTATCGTCAGTAATTTTATTTTACTTTTACCACTGGCATTTTTCCGCGAGCCCCACTCCGGATCAGTTAGAATCCCAACAAAAACCAGACATCCTAACCGCCGGACGACAATGGACCTGATGTTAGCCATTGTTAAGGAGAATAAGAAAGAGACTGGTTTTAGAACTTTCGACAAAAAGTTTATCTTAAATATATAGCAAATATATATATATATATATATATATATATATATATATATATATATATATATATATATATATATATATATATATATATATATATATATATATATATAACCAAAGATCGCCCGAATCTAAACACTAATTAATAAATATACTGAATGGGATGAAATAAGTAAATGATCTATTTAAATCTAAATCATATATAATGATTACAACTGTCCGATTTAATTCATTTATAATAATATGTATGTATTGCATTTTAAAGTACGATACGTGGCATTGTTATACCAAGAAGATGACTAATAAATAGCCCTTTGGACCAGTAGCCCGCACTTCTGGGTTTCCAGCCGATATATCAATACTTATTATTTTCATTTTATAAATCAACATGCAAAACAAATTTCTGATGTGGAAGATCAGACTAGGCTGCATCCACAGAGCATACTTATAAGCAACAGACAACACAATAAACAATTTATTTAATATTTATCAATTAACTCAACCAGTTTTAATTGATTTTAATTAAGGTTAAGGGTTCCTGCAACCTTAGCCTGGGATCCCCAGAACTAAGTCAGAGTGTGGAGGGAGAAGAGAAAGGTGCCGTAACCACGGGCTTTAGATAGTAGCAGTTTATAAATTTAAACAAACAATTTTATTTAAATACAAATATTAAAATACAATTTATACTTACAAGGATTTAGTTTTACAAACAGACTTCGAACTTGGAATGCTTACAAAAGAACTTGAGAATGGAGAGAGGAATAGGAGAGTTGATAGTATTACAATGTTAAACTTAAGTTAGCCCCCTGACAAAAGGATAGGCTCCCTTTAAATAGAAAACAAAAGAATCTTTTACTATTTAACTTTTACTATTCATGAATAGTATTTGGTCTGCCACCGAATCTTTGAACAGTGTTGACCTTTTACTGTGGATGAACAGTGGGTTGTCTGCCACTGAATCTTGACTTTTACTGTTGAAATAGTACTTTGGCTTTTCCTGTAGAAACAGTAGTTTGGCCTTTACTGTTGGATGGTGAAATAAGGTTCCACCTGCCTTGTTTTATATGGAGTCTGAACAAGATGAGGATAATGATAATCCTTTCTTTACTTTTCTTTTTATCTTGTCAGCTTTCTTTATCTTTTTCTTTATTTTTTCTTTTATTTCTTTTTCTTTAGCTTTACTTTTAATTTTTACAACAGATAAGGATTCATCACTATCTTCAGAGGATGAGTTGGAGGTATCCGAGGAAGATGATGATATTTTACCTTTGCCTTTATGAGTTGTCTTGGTCGATGATTGACTTGAAGACGCTGCTTGAATTTTACTGGATGAAGGTTTTACCTGTGGATCTGAACTGGTAGAAAGTAATTGGAACATTTCTTCACAGATCAGTTTATACTCCTCAAGTGTTTTAGCTGCAGCCAACCTAGCTTGGCACTTTGCTTTTTGAATCCCAAAATCAGGGTTTTCTGGTAAAGCAAGTGTTTTAGCATAAGTCAAATTTTTAAGGGATGTTGAGCCGGCCTTTTTACTAGTGATCCATTGACTGATTTTAAGTTGGGTAGTGGAGTTTTTGAATGATCCCCACCATTTTATCTTGTGACGTTTTACTATCATTGGTATTTGAGTACCAGGAACATACTGATAGTCAAAAAACCATTGGTATACCCATAGTGTGAAGAAGGTCATACTATAGTACATTAAAGATGGTATATGAGCTTCTTCAGGGGTAGGTTTATAATTGGTTTTAAAATAATGGTATAAAGAAAGGATTTCTGGGGTGATAATATCATCAGAAATACCTCTTGATTGCCACCAGTTTTTAAACCAATTGGGAATCTTTAAATCAGTACGAATGTTCTGGTCAAAATAAATTAACCAAGAATGACTGGTAGTAGGGTTTTGTATGCAAAAACCTTTTCCCATGCTTCTTTATAATCAAAATAATTATAAGTAGGATTATACTTAGAAAGAGTTTTAAATCTAACAGGAGTATACAAAGAAGATACGGGCCAATCCTTAGGATGGATGACGCGTTTTATTTGAAAAGATGAATATAAAATAATAGTTTTATTTTTAGTATCAAATGTATGTTTGATTTTTACTGAACCAGTATCAATTAAAATACTATGGTAGTATTCCTGAGGTTTTGATGGGTCCGTTGGGACAAAATACCAATTCTGAGGATAATAAGTATTTATTATTTGCCAAGGGTTGATATTAGAATATCCATCTTCAACTTCAATTTCATAATCATATACATTTTTTACAAACCATTTATGTATACTAGAAGTAAATGATAATTGGCTTTTTGGCAAAGCCACAGCCTTTAACGGGTTTGATAACTCTTTACCGTCTACCGTTTGAGACGGAGTAGCCGTATCATGAGCGGATACGATCGCTTTAGGTTGAGAACTCATACCTGGATCCTCTGTGGAAGAGGATGCTATACTTTGTAGCGCCTTTACTATTTCTGGAGATTTACTAAGTTCTTCAATCCATTGTTGAAGGTTTTTAGTGGGGTCTGGTTTACTGGTAAGGGTTTTACTAAGGTCTTCGGAGTGCTCAGAAAGAGCTTTAGTGGGAGAATCAGATTCATTTAAGGGTTTCTTCCCCTTATCCTTCTTCTTTCCCATCGTTCTGTAAGAATTCTCTAGTTAGAAAGTCTGGAATATTATTATTATTACCTTTAATAAATTCAATATCAAATTCAAATATACTAAGAACCGCTTGCCATCGAGCAAAGATTTGCTTAGAAGCAAGGTTTTTAACATCTTTTTGCAAAACATCTTTTGCAGATTTACAATCAATTCTAAGTAAAAATTTTTGGTTTAATAAATCAGATTGAAATTTATTGATACAAATTACTATACTTAATATCTCCTTTTTAATAGTAGAGTAATTTAATTGAGTTTGGTTCCAATGACCAGATGTATACTGAATTATACGTTCTTTACCATTAATGACTTGTTTTAAGATACCACCGTATCCAACATTTGAAGCATTGGTTTCAACTATTTTAAATGCTGTAGGATTAGGGATATAAAGATATGGGATTTCTTTTACCAAAGCTTTTATCTTTTTTACTAACTGTGTATGTTGGGCTGTCCATGGGCCAACATTTTTCTTAAGTCTATCATGTAAGGGCTTAATCATACAATTTAGGTTTGGGTAAAAATCTATTAAATAATTTAAGCATCCAAGAAAACGTTGGAGTTGGGTTTTATTAGTTAATTTGTCAGGGAATTTAGACCCAAAAACCATAGCTCTTTCTATGGGCTGGATAATACCCTGTTCTATATAATGACCCAAAAACCTAACTTTTGTTTTAAATAAGTCCATTTTCGTTTTACTAAGGGCTAACCCATTTTTCTCAATGACCATACTAAATGTTCTTAAGTGTTTAAAATGATTTTCTAATGTTTGGCTAAAAATTAGAACATCATCAATATACACTACACAGAATTGAGAATAAGGATTGAATATGTCATTCATTATTCTCTGAAATTCGGATGGTGCATTGTTGTGTAGATGTTATACCATAATCAAATTGTTTACAAAAACTTCCTAATTCTTGTTTAGTCTTTTTCAATTCATATTTTAAGGTTCTTTGAAGTTTTAAGTCTTGGCAAATTTGCAATCCTTCTTTTTGGATTATACTAATTAATTGACCATAAGTTAATTTATTATATGGAATTGGATTACCATGTTGTTGTTTTATATAATTCCTAACTCTTTCCCCTAAAAAATAAGGTAAACCAGCTAAGAATTTTTCTTTCCAAAAAGCTTGGTTTGAATCTTCCCTTAACATTAATCGAGTAAGGAAAGAGGTTTTATAAGATTGGAAGTCACTTAATTGTTTACATTTTAAATTACTTAAGAGTTCCACATTTTTATCTTTTATATGGGATGGATCTCCTATAAAATGTAATGAAATAGTGAGTATTAAGGTTGCAACAGCATCCTGAATTGGCTCACCATGTTCATCAGATAGGGGTTCATCCTCATCATTTACTTGAACAGAATTTAAAACATCTAACTGTTGTTTTTCAGTGAGATGATAATCCCACCATCCTTTTAATTGTCCTGTAAATCCTGCAATAAGGATTTCAGCGACTGCTTTATCAGATATGGGTGACTGAGTTTTATAAGCATTTGCAACCATTGTCATTTGTTGCAAAATACTTAAGATTTTATATTCAGATAATCCATCTATATTCCATTCATATAATGTGTTAGCATTATAATGAAATTGGGATACATATGGAGGTTTATCAATTATTCCTAAATCTGGAGCCTTAGAGACTAACTCTCTATGGGTTATATTAGTTATAAATTGTTTAGCATCATCTGAGTCAGGTTCACTGACATCAGAATTGGAAGTTACTTCTATAAGATTGATATTGTTAGAAGCTTGAGGTGTATCAGGAGCTACTTGTGAAGTAGATGCTGAACGTAACTCAAGTTGACTAAGTTGATTTTTAAGAGTTCCTAGAAATTTAGAATTTAATTCCTTTTGACTAGATTTAGAAATTTGATATGGTTTAAACATATGAGATTTTACAATTTCTTTACCTTTTACTTGTTCAGTTATTAGTGGTTTATCTTGAAGTAAATGTTCTATCCTTTTTAATTGTGTATTTAAACAAATTAAACTAGCATTACTAAAATTATTTTGTTCAATTAATTTTTTATCAGAATCATTTTCTCTAGCTATTTTATATGGTGCACATACGACCTCATTGTCTTGATATTTTAATTTACTAATGGTTTTAGGAGGAAAATCACTCTGAATAGTCCTTTCATTTACTATCCATTCAGGTTTTTTATCACGAATTGTGATAGGATTTAGACTTTTATTATCTTTAATTAACGAAAACCAATCTAAAAATTTAATTTTAGTTTGGGTCTGAAGTTGGTGGTTTAAATATTCTTCCTTTAAATTTTCAAAAACATGATTTTTGAATATTTTATTAAACTTCATTAGATTTTTAGTTTTAGTAATTTCTTTTATAAGATCTTTATTTATTTCTTCTTTAGTTAAAACATTTAATTCGCGATTTATTTCACTAACATTTTCAGTTATGGCCGAAGCTGTTGGTGATTCTGGTGAATTATTTACTAAATGGGATTGTTGATTTAAGTAATTGTCAACAGGGTTATAAACTGCTTGTGGAACTGAATTACTATAATCAACTCCTTTCATTTTAAATGATTGACTAGAAGTGGGTATATCTGACGTAGAATATCGAGGTTTTACTAATGTTTGTATAAGGGGTTTAGGTTCAGGTTCTTTATACTGTGCATAAATTACTGAAGGTAATTTTGGTTTATCATCATCTGTAACCACAGAAGATGAAGATCCTGTATATCTAGAGCTTTGACTTCTATTAAATTTTAATGTTACTTTACCATCTTCAAATTGTTTAATTTTTTGTAAATTGACATTTGGTTTTACTTTTTCTTGTTCTGGAGGGGGAACTATCCCTTCCAAAATCCATTCCTCGGGTAAAGTTATATCCTTCCATTGGATGGTTTTAGGTATCACCGTGTTAGTTTTAGTTAAATCTGTTTGAAGAAATCTTGTTTCGCCAAGTTTAGGTTGCAATTTATATTTGGTACTAAAAGCTGAATTCATTGCTTTATAATGAATTTTATATATTAAAGCTATATGAATTGAGCATTGTTTCATTTTATAATTGTGAGTTTTAATTTCTAAAACTATACTTTCTAAAATATTTAGATCATTTAAAGAAACAGTCATATCTGGATAGACCTCAAAAGAGATCGGTCTTTCACTTAGGCTTGTTTCAACAGAACCTAATAAGGAGTCTTGGAAATTTAAAAATCTAGCATCTCTCACTACAGCAAGAATACTAGTGTTTAATCCTTCTCTGGTTAAAGGTTTTATACCTACTTGTATTAAACCTATATGAATCTATTTATATTTTTTATGTTTATGTTGTTGTAAAGTTTTAGAAGAAAGTAAAGTTATTCTTTCAAAAAGATTTACTTAGTTGGAAATCTCTTTCCTCAGTTTTAATAACATAATCCGTATTCCATAAAGGAAATTTACTAACTTTATAAATTTGTTCTTTATCAATTTTAGGTATTTCCCATTCATCAATGGCTTTACTAAAATCTTGTAATATTAATTCGTTTCTATTTATTACCCTTTTAATTTCTGAGGAATCAGAATCATCCGATTTAACACTATTGACAGATCGACATAATATATATATATATATATATATATATATATATATATATATATATATATATATATATATATATAAATGAAAATTATTTTTGGTAACAACTTTTTAAGTAACTTGTAGCAATTTGACTGGTCAAAACACTAAATGCTATTTTTTATAGTGTTTGAAGAGTTTAAAGAGATTAAAATAGTGTTTTTTATTGTGTTTGATAACATAGTATTTGATAGATTAAGATAGCGTTTTATAGTGTTTGATAAAGTTTTAGAGATAAAAAGTTTATCACTAAATACTATTTTTTATACTGTATGGTAACATAGTGTTTAAAGAATTTTTAGAGATTAAGATATCATTTTACAAGAGATTGATCTTCTAACGTTTAACTTTTAATATTTTATGAAAAAACTATTCAAATAGTTTCAGAGTTACTAAAACAGTTAAATACTTCTAAAATAACTAATAGCTACTAAAACTGTCTGTTCGGCACGAATAAGAAAACATAAAATCATTACTCATTGCAAAGGATTTGCAATGCATAAAATAAAGAATTTTTTTTTTCTTTTTCTTCATTCTCATAGCTATCCAACTCTCTTCCTTTCATATTTTTTTTCTCTCTGTCTCAAATCTGCCTTTGCAGCTCTATTTATACAAAAATTGCAATATAGATTTACCAATTCTCTACTAAACCCAAGAACTTAAGCTAAACTAAATCAAAAAGTTAACTTCCTACAATCATTTTGTTCAACTTTACAAAAAATGAAATACTATAATTACAAGTAGATAAAGAGTGACAGCCTAACTGTCACTATTGCCAACACTCCTTAGACACTCGGACTGGAAATCTTCAAGAGCTAATCAAATATTATTGGCAACAATATACAACGAATCATAATTTTTTTACTTTGCTGCCCTGTTTTTTTTTTTTTTTTTTTTAATTTGCTGAATCTTCTCGTCTTCTTTAATTTCACTTAATAAAAATGTTCTTTCTTAATATCAACTCTCCCTTAAGATGTTCTTTAAATTATTTTGCTCTTTCATAACAAAGAGAACTCCCAATAATTTTTTCAACGTAGTCTAACAATGTTTAGCGGATTTAGTACTTATCATGGTCCTCAACACAAATTTTCTACAGCTTTAGACTTGCTCAAGTATTCAACAAATTCTGCAGTTTTAAGATATGCTTAGGTCTCTTTAAAGATGTGTTTTTTGCAGTTTTTGGACATATCGGTCGTCCAAAAAAAGTTCAGCACTTTATGAACATAACAAGGTCCCTTCAAAGATGTTTTTATTTCTGCAGAAATTTCAGTTTGTAGACATGAAAATCTTCCATCAATTCTTATTAGTAGTCTATGGACTTGGTTGGGTCCTTAAAAACAAAGTTGTGCAGCTTTTGGACTTGCTAAGGTTTGTAAACAAGATTCTGCATCATTGTTACAAACCAAAGAGTTTCATGGAGCTTGAAAATAGAAAACAGACTTTGAGAAGTTTATAATAAGGAAAAAGAAATAAGACTAGCAGAAATTTTTCTCTTTTTCATCTTCAACAGTTTCACAAATCTATTTTTGTAGCTTCAACACAAAAGTTTTTAATCTTCAAAAACAAACAGGTAATCGCAGAACCTCAAAGATCATTAGGCTCCGATGCCAAGTTGGGGAATGGGGATAAGAGCTCGTTTTAAAATTTTTCGAAGAAACAACAAAAAGAGTTTATCTTAAATACATAACAAAGAAAGAGATAAAGATGAAGAGGAAAATAAAAATTGATTCTCATTGCGAAGTATTTATAATGCATAAAACAAATAATTTTTTTCTTTTTCTTCATTGTCATAGCTTGGATCTTCCTTTCTGATTTTTTTTCTCTCTGTCTCTGCAGGTCTGTTTATATAAAAATGCTATATAGTGTTTACCAACTCTCTACTAAACCCAGAAACTTAAGCTAAACTTAAACAATAAGTTCGCTTCCTACAATCATTTTGTTCAACTTTATAAGAAACTGAAATACTGAAAATACAAGTTAAATAAAGAGTGACAGCCCAAGTGTCACTATTGCTAACAATTCGCAACATTTCTTCAATTGGCATGGAATTTGTCGCAGTCTCAGACATCCTAATAGGGGGATATGTGGCCTTGAACGTGAACTCGCAAGGCTCAGTAGGATCACTATTGCCTAATATCGAAAATCTTTCCTTCCTTGCATACTTGGATTTTCAAAACAATACCTTCCATGGTCAAATCCCACAGGAAATTAGCTGTTGTCTTTTTCGCTTGCAGTATTCAAGGCCTTGTAACAACTCATTTAGTTGAAATATACCCACCACTAACTTCTTAAATTGTGCATCTTGATCTTCTCATGAGATGGGTTCTTTAAAAAATCTGGAATTTTATGATTGGCTAAAAATGGCCTGCCTCATCTAAAGTTGTTGAAACAAAAATAGAATTCCATTGCCGGGAATCGAACCCGGGTCTCCTGGGTGAAAGCCAGATATCCTAACCGCTGGACGACAATGGAATTGTTAATGCTGCTGTTACAATAACATTATATTTATATTTAAAATTGGGCATGATTAAGTTGTAAATTAGTAATACTAGTTTTCATAATGTGTGTTGTATTTCGTTTGCTTGAAATATTTTAAGAACGAAAGATTAGTTTAAACTAATTAAAACCAAAATTTCAGCCACGAGATGTTGAGAGATATTTTAGGATTTTATCCTTATTAAATAAAGTTAATATATTTAAAAGATATTTTAATATATTCTGATATTACTAGGACTCGAAAAAAATATTGGTCAGATGTTTAGATTCAAAGCACAGGACATGTGTCCTCTATGCGTCAGCCAGGACGGACCCACAATGGAGACTAAGTGGCAACGGGCCCATAAAATTTAAAAAAGATTTAATATTTTTCATAGTGAATAAACTCTCCGCGACTTTGTCACTTTTAGTGGGATTTTGAGCTTGCATTAACACATAGTATTTAATTACTTCCACTTTGTTCGTGGAACGAAGAAAATTGCTTCTGAAAATGATGAGTTTTTATACGAAACGTTCAATTATCTAAAATTTTTATCTATAATTAGCCTATAAATTTATTGTTTAACTCCAACTTAGGTTAAAAATTATTTTTAATCTATGGTAGTTGTTATAATTATTATTATTTCTTCCTTTAGAATTAAATTTTTTAATATTAATATTATTGGAACACTTTTTTGGTAAATAATAATAATACAATATTATTATTTTTCATCAATGTAGAGAAAAGGAGTTTTAAATTTTGAATTTTTTCATTGGTTTTATTTAAAATTATAAATTTATACTTAATTATGTACATCAAACTTTTAGATTTCCCTTAAAGGCTAATAATTACAATATTCATTCTAATGCATTATAATTATGGAGTTTAACAAATTAATTTTGGATTGCAGTATTAACGTAATTGCACATTGCATTCAACTAAATTTTAGCATCTTAACAAAGTATTAATTAAAAAATAGACTTCGTATTAAAATAAGAGATGAGTTATTATTTGAATGTTTAATGACTTATGTTGAAAGAGATGTAATTGCAAGATTAACAATGAAATTATTATAAAGAGATTTTATCCAATGAAAAAATAGGCGAGGTCTAATGTAATTTAATTGTAATAATTTTTAAAGATTTATTGTTATTTTTTTAAGAGAAATATCATTCCATTAAATAGAATAAAAAAGGAAAATAACTCTAGTGGGACATCTCCCCACTCTTGAAAATGAGTATATTGGCTCAAGGGTCAAATATTTATCTCGAGATTTTGATGATTAAAACAAAATAAATAAATTTAGATTATATTATTTGTACTAATAATATTTTATGCAGATTGTATATATGGAAAGATAATGAACAAGGCAAGTCCTACAATTTCAAAGATTATGAAGAAGTTTGAAGACCCTAGTGGTTAGATTTTTTAGGATTCTTTGTAGGATAGAGAGAACATTTAATTATAAGCACAAAATTAATTTTCTCTCACTTTATCAAAAGGTTTTCTTTTCGAAAATATTTTTTTAAAATTACAACTTTTTCTTTTGATCCTTGATTATCTTACCTAAAATGGAGGAGATCTTGTCTCAAATGTATTTGATAAAAATAAATTTTAGAAAAAGCTTATTTTTGTTTTTCGGGATTTCTTTAAAATTTGAAATATTTAATTACATAAAGTAAAGAGACTTTGTCTAAAACAATTTTGGTAATAGAATAAATCGAATAAAATATAAAATCTTAATTTTATATTCTTACCTAAACAAAAGAGATTCTATCTCAAATCGTTTTTGGTAAATATTTCGAAAAAGATTTCTTTTGTTTTCGAAAATCTTGTTTTTAATGGAAAGTTAGATTTTCTTTCATTCACTTACTAAAAAGAAAGAATATTGACTCAAAAAGATTTGGTAACAAAAATTTCCGTATCTTTTAAAAATGTAAAGTCAATATTCTGATTTGAAAAAAGGATTTCACTTTCTAAATACGGGATTCTCATCCCTCTCTATAAAAAGGCTTTTCGTCTTTAACAGACGTGGAGAAAAGAGTTTTCGTTTTAAGAGTATTCATCTATTGATCATATCTTTTATTTCTCAAAACTTACTCTCTACCCCCTTATTTCTTTTCATCTTAATACTTTACGTTTTATCTTTAAAATAGAAAAGAAATTTTATAACAACTTCTTTTGAAAAACAGTTCTAATTTCTAAAACGATTTTCTAATCTTAAAAAAAACTGTTTTTCCTGTGCTTATACTTGCATTTCTGTCTGTCTATTTAGATTTTGTAATCTTTAGTAGACAGGACTTATTTGACAAATTTTTGTGTAATAGCTTAGGTGAGAAGCTATTGTGAAATAGGTTATCAAGCGACCTTCTCCATGAGAGAGATTCTAATGTCTTGAACTGAGTTTCTGTACTCGGCTAAAAACAGAAAGGGTTGAGGTTAACTAGAACCTTTGAAAAATCTAGTGGGACAAAGTGTAGATCTAGGAGTTGATTTACTGCCTTGTACTGTTAGTTTGTTTCTTACCCTTGAAAAGAGATAACATAGTTGAGGATCTCAAGATGAGTCTTGGGGAATGGATGTAGGTGAGTTAGTGCTGAACCACTATAAATCACTGTGTTGATCTTTTATTTTCTGAAGTTCTGCTTGATACTATTTTACTCACACTTCTATTTATATCTTAGAAATGCTCAAGTTGTTAATGGTTTTAATGTTCTAAAACTGAAATAAGTTATCTTTTCTGAACATTAGAACTTTGAAATTCTGCTCAGTGAATATACTAAGTTCTAAACTGTTCTTCTATTTTCAGTATATTTCACTATTTGGATTTCTAATCAGTTTTCTAAAATTGATTAAAGCTTTGTGAAGCAGTTCAAATTTCAATAACTGTCTCTCACATAGTCTGTTATATTTATCTAAACTTTATGAGGAAATTCTAAATATAATAGCTTTCCGTCATAAAGTAGTTTTGATATTGCATAAAAAATTGTGAAGCAGTTCTAATCAATATCTGTACTTTGCAAAGTCTTTCTATTCTCTACATAATGGGATTATGAAGAAGTTCTAGTCAATAATTTATTTTCACAAGTGCATTACTTTTCTACTGCTATAGAATTCTCAGTTTGTTTTTAAAGTTAAATTTTTATTTTTTAGAAAATATAATTCACCACCCTCTTGGGTTGTACCATACATATTCGGGATCCATAGAGCATATTTATAAGAGGCTCTTGCTAAGGAATGACCAGCTATACTGGATATGACATCCTACCGAGTCGAGTCTTAGCATGGAGTCGAGTTGGGTCGAGTTGAACCAAACCCGGTTGGGGTAGAATGGGTTTATAAGTGGAGTTACTTGAGTGAGAGAAAAAGATCAAAGCATATGGGTGAGGATTTATTTGCATTAAAAGATCAAGCTTGGGTATTAAGTTGTAGCCTGTTTACAATTGAGGTACCATTTAGAACTTTTACACACAAAGTCATGGATATTTTAGAGCCTACCCGTGCATACCCATTTCACTTTCCCATTTTTCATCTTTATCTTCATCTTCTTCATTTTCTTCCTTTCCTCTTCCACCTTCCTTTCAATTTTAATGGTAGTTAAGCCTTAACTTCAATTTTTCTTCTATCCAAGTAAGTAAACCTTCTTGAAGTTCATAATTGAATCAATTGGTGCTATTCTTTTAGAATTTATAAGAATTCTTATTTATAGGTGAAGGGAGTTCAAAGAGTGTAGAAAAAAGAAGTTAAAGAGGAGCTCAAGCTTTTGGAGTAAAGGTTTGATATCTCTTGTTATTTTCCATTTTCTTTGCATGAGAATTGTGTGGTGTGTTGCTAGTGAGACAATATATTGCTTCATGTTGAGTGGGAGGACTGGTAATGGTGAGAAAACAGGGGAGAACAGGGGATGAAGTGACTAAATGAAGTGAATATTGAGTTTATGCTGAAACAGGTTTTGCTAGAAATTTTACCAGTAACTTCATCTTGATTTTGACCCCATTTAATGATGGAATTAGGAAGTGTCATAGAAGAGTTATTTGTTCCTCTATGTGTTAGCTTTACATGGGTTTTTGAATCATCCAAATCGGAGTTGTATATTGAGAGATATGACCAAAAGAGTACAGACTGTGCAGGCTGGAAAACGCGAAGCGCGCGCGCGAATCGCATGATGAGATCGCGTTGCCTTCTCGCGCTCGTGATTTTCAAATGCGCGCTCGCGACTTGTGCTTGCAAACTCTCTGACTCTCATTTGGCACTTCTTGCGCTCGCGACTTTGAAGTACGCGCTCGCGTACTTGGCCCTTGGCCTGTAAGCGCTCGCGACCTTCATCGCGCGCTCGCGAATTTGGCCTGGGAACTCACTGTCTCTCATTTGGCACTTCTCGCGCTCGCGACTTTCAAGTACGCGCTCGCGACTTGTGCCCGATAACTCACTGTCTCTCATCTGGTGCTTTACGCGCTCGCGACTTGTGTTTTCATGCACTTTTGGACTTTTTTTTCAATGCAATTGTATTCCTTTGCTTCACTTATATGCCTCCAATCATCTTAATACCAAAATACAACATTAAATCATGTATTAAAACAACATGCAAGCATACAAATGATGTGAAATCAAATAAACATTATGAGTTATGAACTATTAATATGATGTTGTGTTATATTATTGACATACCAACATTATGCTCCATTGAGGTTAGGTAGAAACCATGTAGATAAGGCTATGTCGCGACATAGGATAGCAGATCTGCACCCTATACAGTTTGATACTCCGGCTACAGGCCGTTGAGTGGATATGATTATATATGGGCCATAGCAGCCAAGCATACAGTATTCATCCAGTTTCATACAGTTTTTCTTATCACTTCGGTTTCACTATAACCTTATGGAGCCATACAGATATCTTGACATAACATTTCATGAATTATACAGTATTATAAACAGTACAAAAGATAATCAAGGTATCATGAAAGTATCATGATGTGTGTGCTTCTATGTGCCATATGTGTTTACATGGTTCTTTCTATACATGTATGTGTTTAATTGTTTCTTTATCTGTTGAGATATCCACTGAGTTTTATTTGCTCAGCGAGTTACCTGTTTAACTCGTAGGTTTTGAGGTTGGACCGTAGAGAGTCAGCTTACAACTGCTGCAGTTCATCTGTAGAAGACTCAGTCTTCAGGGTAGCTACTCATTTTAATATGTATCTTTGTCTACCCTTTTTATGGCATGTACAGGGCACTCAGTTGGGCCCATTTCATTTTGACATTAGTATCATGTCTTGTAAATATAAATTACATTATTTTTTTTGTATACAACATCAGCATGATATTATATTCAATATACATTATGATATCAGCATGACAAGACATAAAGTCAACCAGTTTGTAACGTCTCGACTCGGTTTATTCGGGTTTACGGGTGGACCGGGAAGGGGTGTTTCACTGGAACCTTGACTGAATTTTCTAAGTACATTATTATGCATCATAGCTTTTAATTGTCCTCATTTTGATAGTAAGAGTGCGCCGCCAAATGGGTATTTTGAGGCTCATACATGTAGGTAATGTACTTATTATGGGAGTCGGGTTCAAATGCTCAACAACTCATTAGATACTTGTTCTTCCCTATGTAAAACACTTTCAACTTTCTTCATTTTTATGTATCTTCACTTTACAATAGCTGGAGCATTTCTCTCTAAAAAACATAAAAAAATCTCTTTTCCTCACTAGTAAGTCTCTTTCCTATTCTCTCTATTTCAATTTAATGAGGTTTTTTGTTTTGGCCATGGGTTTGCTTACTGATGAAGATATTCAAAACCTTTGTAACATATATTTTTTTAAGTTGTGCAATACTAGATTCTGTTTCAAATTTTTGTTGCATATGATGTGGTAAGTATTAACGTACAACTATTGTATTTGTTTTATATTTATCTTATATAAAACTGTATTGTTTTCCTTATCTATTTGCTTTTTAGATATCTATAGAGTAGCTATAAATTCTATCAGTTCTAGGATTTCTATTCTTAGTTATACACCTTCTGTAAATCGTGTATATATACATCTCCAATATCAATAAGAAACTATTTTTCAACAAACTCTCTATTTTTACATGGTATCAGAGCCAAACTGATCCAAACACATTCTGTAATTTCTCTTTTTATTTGTTATGCTCATTATTTCATTTATCATGATAAGCCAGACTCCTCCTACTATTGTCCCCGCCACTTCTACACCTGTTGTGAATACTTCATCGCCGTTTTATCTTTATGCATCCGATACCTAGTCACGCTCTTGTAACACAGTTACTTACCGGTGACAATTATCCTACATGGTGTTGTGTCATCTCTATGGCACTAGAGGCAAAAAAACAAATTAGGTTTTATTGATGGCTCACTTTCAAAACCAGATACTGACTTGCCAAATCCATCGAATTGGATTCGATGCAACTCTATGGTTCAATCATGGCTCGTACATTTGACAACTCTTTCAATTGCCAATAGTGTACTCTGGATTAAGAGTGCATTTGAAGTCTGGAATGACCTTGCTCTTCGTTTTACACAAAAAAAATGCTCCTTGTATTTTTGAAATTTTTTGAGCCATCTTCAATAATTTACAAGGCTTGGATTCTATATCTACTTATTATTCTAATATTAAAATTTTACGTGATGAACTTGATTCCTACAGAAATATTCTTCCTTATCATTATGGTGATATGCAATGTGTTAGTGATTTCTTTTAGGTTGATCATCTAGTGGACTTTTTACAGGGCTTAAATGAGTCCTATGCTAGCATGCATAGTCAAATACTTTTGATAGACCTCCTTCCATCAGTAACAAAAGCCTACTCATTATTGCAACAAGAGGAACGACAACGATAACTCAATGATTCTCGAATTCCTGCACTTGAGTAATTAGTCGTGGCAACTCAAAAAACAAATATTAATTTTGACAGTTCATCGAAATCTTCCAAGCCTTATTATTTGTACAATATGTAATGAAGAGGGTCATTCAAACTCTAGGTGTTACACCAAAATCGGCTTCCCACCATGGTGGAAACACAACAAAAGATCCACACAATGTCGGGAAGGATCTTCTAATCGTACTGCCAAAACAGTGGTGACTATTCAACAATGCCAGTTGCTGTTGGTGTACATTCCACCAATATAGAGAAATTACCTACCCTCAATGACGATCAAATCCGTCTGCTTCTAGCCTTAGTACCCTCTGGTAACAACAAACCAATTCCAAATTTTTCATGTACAACTTATAGATGTTTTTTTACTTTAAAGATTCAATTTCTATTTGGATCCTTGATTCTGGTGCTTATGATCATATGGTCTCTGATCTTTCTATTTTTCACTCTTACACATCTGTCAAATCTCTAGTTCAATTACCTGATAAAATTTTTGCTTCAGTTTATCATATTGGAACAATTATTTTGCCATGCGGCATAACTATTACTGGCATTTTACATGTACCTACGTTCTCTTTCAATTTTATATCTATTAGCAAACTTATAAAAGAAACTAATTCATTGATTATTTTTCTTCTAATCATTGTTTCTTTTAGGACCAGAGGACAAAGAAGACTTTTGTGATAGGCAGACAACATGGTGGGTTCTATTTGATGAACACGACCACTTCATCTTATGTATTTGCATCTACCTTTGGCGTCCAATTTGATCTTTGGCATTGGTGCCTTGGTCATCCTGCATTTTTTTTTATTTCCAAAATTGCATGCTTTGGATTCTAGCATTCATTCATCCAATAAATGTATATATAATGTTTGTCCTTTCGCCAAACAACGTAGACTTCCTTTTCAATTAAGTCATATATCTATTACTGCAATTTTTTGAACTTGTTCATTTTGATATTTAGGGGCCTTACATGGAAACTAAATTTTATAATGCTTCTTATTTTCTAAGTATGGTAGATGATTATTCACGATGTACTTGGATTTATTTGATGCAAACAAAATCTGAAGTCGATACTATTATTCCTATTTTTTTTAAATGGTTAAAATTCAATTCAACTCTGATATTAAAAAAATAAGAACAAATAATGCTCGTGAATTTTTCAATAATTCCACCACCGTTTTCTTACAAAATTTAGGAGTTCTACATCAATCTAGCTATGTTCGCACTCCACAACAAAATGGTGTTGTGGAGCATAAAACACTAGCATCTCTTTAATGTTGCTCGTGCGTTACGTTTTCAATCTATAGTTTGCCTTTAGAATTTTGGGAAGATTTTGTTTTAATTGCTGCTTACCTAATTAATTGATTGCCAACTAAAGTGTTAAAAGAGAAAACACCACATGAAATACTATTCAAACATAAACCTATTTCTTCACATTTGCGTGTTTTTGGTTGTCTTGTTTTTGCTAAAAATCTTTCAATCAAACATAAATTTGTCAAAAGAGCATCATCAGGTATTTGTTTAGGATATCCCCAAAGTAAAAAAGGATATAAGATTCTTGATATAAAATCTCAAAATATTTATGTCAGTAGAGAAGTCATTTTTCATGAACACATTTTTCCATACAAATTATTGCATGATGACACTTCAGGCCTAGTATTTCCATTACCTCCTATTCCTACAGATACATAAGATGAGCCTACTTTATTATCAACACCTCAACCAGATAACCCATTAGCCTTTGTCGAGCCTGCATTAACATCGACAACCATACCACTAACCATAAGCAGTAGACCTACTCGTACCGAGAAACTACCTTACCATCGTAAAGACTTTCATTTGTTCAACGCATGCTCTATTCCATCACTAGTGTCTCCTACGGACTCAGGTACTTCTTCTCTTTATTCTATTCATAAGTATGTCTCTTACAAAACATTTCTCCAAAATGTATTACATTTCTTTCTTCTTTATCCTTCCCTACTGAACCCAAAACTTATAGTGAAGCTAAAAATTATCTAGAATGGCGTACTGTGATGTAGGCAGAAATTGAGGCATTATCGAATAATCGTACATGGTACATTGTTCCATTGTTGTACGGCAAAAAACCTATCAATTATAGATGGGTCTACAAAATCAAGAGACATTTCAATGGTACCATTGAGCGTTACAAAGCTCGCTTGGTTGCCAAAGGATATACACAGGTAGAGGGAATTGACTTTCTGGTTGCTAAAATGGTAACGGTACATGTTTTAATTGCAATTGTGCTGCAAAAAATTGGTCACTTACTCAATTTGATGTCAATAACACCTTTCTCCATGGCAATCTCAATGAAGATCTTTACATGCACTAACCACCTAGTTCTCGATGATAGGGGGAACATTTAGTTTGCAAATTACACAAGTCTTTATATGGGTTGAAGCAAGCAAGTCAAAATAGGTTTCAAAAATCTTCTGCAGCACTTTTATCTTATGGTTTCTCTCAATCACAAGTTGATCATTCTTTATTCATTTTAGACCAAGAGTACCAATCCTTTTTCATTCTTGTTATGTGGATGAAATAATTCTCACTGGTTCAAATCTAGCAAAAATTGATGAGGTTAAGCTTTTTCTACATGGTCAATTCCATATGAAGGACTTGGGTCCGTTAAAATTTTTCTAGGCATTAAAGTCGCAAGGTCTCACTCCAGCATTGCTCTCTATCAATGCAAATATGCATTGGATATTTTATCAGATAGTGGGTTCTTTACATCTAAGCCTACCAATTTTCCTACAGAAAAACACCTTAAGCTTTCAAACGCTACTAATGACATTCTTACTAATCCTTCTTCGTATCATCGTTTGATTGGAAGACTTATTTATCTCAGAGTAACCAGACCAGACATTGTTCATACGGTCAATATTTTATCTCAATTTATGCACAGTCCTGGGCAACCACATTTGTCAGCTGCTCATCGTTTACTCAGATATATTAAATCAACACATAGTCAAGGAATTTTGTTTCCCTCTGATTCATCACTTACTCTATCTGCCTACTGCGATTTAACTAGGCAAACTGTCCTATGACTCGATGGTCAACTATTGGATACTGCATAGTTATTGGACTGACTCCAATTTCATGGAAGACTAAAGAGCAACATGTTATTTCCCAATCTTCAACTGAAGCTGAATATCACTCTATGGCAAATACTACCTGTGAACTCACTTGGCTTTCCTATGTGTTTCGAGATCTTGGTGTTGCCATCAAGCTTTCTATTCCGCTTTTTTGTGACAATCAATCAACACTTCAGATTGCTGCCAATCTCGTCTTCCATGAGCGCACCAAACACATTAAACTTGATTGTCATGTTGTGCGTGAGAAGATGATGGCTGGTCTTCTTTCCCCAGCAAAGGGGCCATCTCGATCTTAAATAGCTAATATATTTACAAAGTCCCTTGGAGCAATCAGTTTCTGTTTTTGAAGAACAAGTTGGGCATTTGTGATTTACACGCACCATCTTGAGGGGAAGTATTAACATACAACTATTGTATTTGTTTTATATTTATCTCATGTACAACTGCATTGTTTTCCTTATTTGTTTGGTTGTTAGATATCTATAGGCTAGCTGTAAATTCTATCAATTCTACGATTCATATTCTTAGTTATACACTTTCTGTAAATCGTATATATATACATCTCCAATATCAATAAGAAACTATTATTCAGCAAACTCTCTATTTTTACAGTAAGTTTTATATTGCCCATATAAAATGAGCTTGTGAACTTATGAGTAGGTCTTGGTTTTTTTCTCCTTTTATTTATTTATTTGTTTAGGTCGAAGTGTTTGGCGTTACCTTCTCTGCGCTCGTTCATGCTTCACTCCCAACAAGAAAACTTAGAGATATGGTGGACTTGACTGGCCAATGCTTTATTGTCTCTAAATAGTCAAACATTTTTCCGTAAGGAATGAAACTCATCACTAAGGTCTAATTTAACTAGTAACTTGGTCCCTAAATTTTAAAAAAATATTTTTTTCTTATATTATTAATTCATTATACTATTTAGTCATTCTATTAAAACAAGTGTCATTTGAGCCAAGAGGATAAAAAAATGCATTTAATTGCAGATGATAAATTGAAAAAAAAAATTCCTTTTGTTATTCTTGTTTTCTTTCTCTTAGTTTTTTAATAAAAAAAAAATCAAGCAAAGTATAAAAAATTAATTCTTGCATTACAAAAAACTTGGAGAATACTAGCATTCCATCATTAATATAACATATTTCGTCACTTTTACGTCTGTCCATTAGTCAGTCCTAAAGGCCGGACACCACCCCGATATAAAAAAAAAAAAACTTTTGCATAAAATTCTATAAAGAAAAATGGCAATTACGGATAGAAATTTCCTCCTGTAAATATGAATAAATTCGTTGGTGAATTAATTTACCAACAACTTAATCGATGACCAACCATCTGTAGGAAAAACAGTGGTAGTAAATATTTACCAACCAAAACCTATTGTCGGTAAATTAGCATCGTCAAATCAATACATAATTTAAGTATTTACCACTGGCGCATTTTTTAAATAAAATTCCTAACTTTTGTCCATCAAAAACACCAACAGCAATTTTGTCAATACATAAAACCTTTCATCGGTAATGTCTTTATAAATTTTAACACATGCAAGTAATTTTTGGTGACCTCCCAGTTAGTAGATAAACCGTCGGCAAACTAATTATACAAAATTTATCGACGGACGAGGGTTGGTCAATGAAACAAACCAATCAATCATTCGATATTTTATCGTGCTTCAATGATGACTGGTCCCATCAATTTACCAATGGATGTAGTGGCGGTAAATAATTACCAACGGATTAGCCACGACTATCCGTCGATGACATTTTCGAATAATAAATTATTACTCAGATTTATTATTTGCACTAATTGGTCTAAATGGTGGTAATTACCAACAACTTGTTTCTGTCAATAAATTTCGTCAGTGATGGTCATTTTTCTTATAGTTAAACAACGAATGAAATTATTCATCTGTAATCTCGTTATCGATAATGATTTAGCGATAGAAAGTTCTGACCGTCGATAATTTATGGACGACATTCCATCAGTCCTATAAATCCACAGGTGTTAGTCATATAAACTGTTCAAGTATTATTATCCAATAATTCATCCTTTACCTTTGTTTGGAATAAATGAATTCCACAAAATTTTGTGAAATAATTTAAAAATCCATATTTTTGTGCTGGGAATAAAAAAAAATGTAGATTTTAATTTTAGAAATTCAATTCTATGGAATTGAACATAATTACACGAAATTCCACGTAAATAGGTGAAATTTCTAAATGAATTCTACAAAACTAAGTGCTCCAATTTTTTATGGTAAAACTACCCTTCTCCTTCCATAAAGTCAAATTTTCAATTTTTTATTTATGTAACTTATTTATTTTATCAAACTTAACCAAAATCATTTAAAAAGTTTATTTTTTTAGAAAAATATTTTCTTATTATTGTGTTTTTTATTTTAATATTTTTCATCTTTTATTTTAATATTTTTTAGCATTTTTTTACTATTAAGGAGAGAGATTCAAGTTAAATATACATTTATCACTAAATTATATGCAATAATTTTATTACTATTGTTTTTGTTTTATATATTTATTTTAATAGAAATATAAAAAAAATTATATAGCATAACATACATATAATTAGTTTTATTATTTATTTTTGTGAAATTACTATTTCAATGATATTTTTAGAAAATAAAAACAAATGAACCTTCAATTATGAATTTATTTCATACATGCTTACGTGGAATTCAATTAAATTACATGTTTTAAAATTAATCATACTAAATATGAAAAAATGTTTACAAATGAATTCATGTACAAATAAATTTCATATTTTGAATTCATTGATACCAAACTGAGCGTTAAATGTTACCATCGTTTATAACTATCTCCTTATGTTAATTAGTGGTTATGTTATATTTTTAATTCTACCAATCAAGAAATTGGAGCTAAACAAAACAAAAACAACACCAACTCAAACAACAAAATAACATCATGAACAGATTTATCTTTTCTTCATATTTTCATTTCGAATGTAAATTTCTTACAAAAATCAGAAATTCAAAAAAAAATATTATAAACTTGACTCAATTAATTAAAGAAGATTTTTCTCTTTCACGAATAAGAAAATAAAAAAAAATTTATTTTGCCAAACTGCCACAACTCTGATAATAAAGAACTAATATCTAATCTATTTTTGCTGACATAACTCCAAGAACAAATCCAAGTAAAAGAAGATTACAAAGCTTCCAATCTCTACTGTATTTATATGTTTCATACCACATTCTTCAGAGTAAAAAATAGAAGCAATATTGATAAATTTAGATCATAATTGTTTCAAAATATAAATCATTTTAGGGTAATTATTTTGTCCTAAACTATAAACCGGTTTGAGTATTTTAAGGATTAACAAATGATGTTTTTTCAATTTTATCTTTATTTATATTATATTAGATACAATATAATAATGTGAGATAAAGCGAATTTTTGGTCAAATTACATTTGGTCTTTTTTTTTTTTTTTTTTTTTAAAAAAGAACTTTGGTTTTATTATAATTTAGGAGAATTAATTAATTCCTTAACCTCCATGCAAAAACCTTAATCGATTTATATTTTGAGATATATAGAGCAATAAATTACGAAATATTAATCCATAAAAATTACCGAGTCAATTAAAATTATAAAAATTAAAATTTGTGGGGTCCCTCCAATATGTAGGACCCACATACATTTGAAAAAAAAAAAAAGAAAATGAGTGGTGTCGTGGATCCCTTCAACTGTGGGACCCACACAAAGTTTGAACAAAGAAAAAAAAGGAGCAGGTTTTTGTTGTTCAAAAGAGGCAGCAAAATTAAAAATGAGTACGCATTCCTTTTTCAACAAAAGTTGGTGGATGCGTTGATTAAAACGCATCCCCTTCTCCTATTTATAGGAGAAGGTTTCCTCAATGAAAACCTACAAAGACAAAAGCATAGAAATACATAGAGTGTATAGAATATTAGGAAAGGATTCCTAAAATTGGGAAAGAGAGAAAATAGTGAGGAAATTATTTTTGGGGTGTTTTTTGGGAAACACTTAGAGTTCCACTATTTTTGTAATCTCTTTCGTACCTACTATTTTTTAGTAGAAGAATTATTTAGAGTTTTTGTCCCATGGACGTAGCCCATAACAGTTGTGAACCACGTAAATCTCAGTGTTCTTATTTTTCCATCTGGCATTTACGGTAATTATTTTTACTGTGGTTATTATTTCTGGTGGATTCGATCGTCAATATCTAATACGTAATTATTGGAGGTATATGTGGTGATAGTACTTTTTATTTTACTTTTACCACCGGTTCTTTTCGCGGGCCCCACTCGGGATAAGTTAGAATCCCAACAACTGGTATCAGAGCCAGGTTGGTAAATTCTGTCAAAGTTACTATTCACGTGAATAGTGAATTTCGTGAATAGTAAAACTTTGTCAGATTCAGAATTCGACATGCCTAACGACGGGACAATGATCAAATTGACGGATTCGAATTATTCAATGTGGAAATCCAGAATGGAGGACTACCTCAATTGCAAAGATCTGTACGATCCAATTGAAGGTGACAGTGCAAAGCCAGAAGAAATGAAACAAAGACAGTGGGAGAAATTAAAAAAGCAGACATTGGGTACAATACGCCAATGGATAGATGCTAGCCTGTACAATCATGTAAGAAATGAAAAAGATCCCCAAGTTCTCTGGAAGAAATTAGAGAATATGTACGAGGCTACGAATGCTCAAGGAAAAGTCTTCATGATGCGTAAAGTCATGAACTTGAAGCTGTCAGAGGGACGATCAATTACACAACACCTGAACGATTTTGAAGGACTCGTAACTGAGTTAGCAGTTAGCGGTATGTCCATAGAAGACGAGATGCAAGCGTGTCTACTGTTGGGATCTTTACCGGATAGCTGGGATACTCTTGTGGTATCATTGAGTAACTCAGCTCCAAATGATGTGGTAACGGTGTCTATGGTAAAGAATAGACTACTTAATGAAGAACTACGAAAAAGAGATGTTGCCAGTACCAGTTCACAAGCCCTTGTCACAGAGAATAGGGGCCGGAGCAAGAGTAGAGGTCGAGGGCATGTAAAGTCAAGTGGTAGATCCAAGTCCAGAGAGATGAGAAAATGTTACCATTGTGGTAAGAAGGGTCATCTCAAAAGAAATTGTCATTTACTCAAACAGGAGCATGCAAACCGAAGACAAGAGAATGACAGAAATACATCTGCTACAGTCTCAGGAGAAGATGGTGAGGTGACTTTAGTCACTCATGATGCAGATTGTTGTCATGTTGGAGATGCAGATACCGAGTGGATAGTATACTCCGGTGCTTCATATCACTGTGTTCCAAAAAGGGAATACTTTTTCACTTATAAAGCAGGAGACTTTGGCACTATTAAAATGGAAAATAATAGTGTCTCGCAAGTGATGGGAATCGGTGATATCTGCATAAAGACAAGTGTCAGGTGCACATTAACACTTAAAAATGTGAGACATATTCCTGTTGACGCGTAATTTTATGCCTCCACCTGACCCGATGATGATATGAGGACAAAGGAGGAGGCTTCACAATAAACCAGAGGTGTCTGAATCAAAAATCGAACCAAACCGCCCAAAGGAGCCTGACCCATGTTAGGGCTGCGTCACGCAGCTATCACCTGCGTGATGCCACTTTTACCTACGTCACGCAGCTCTAACGGGTTTGACACCCTTGGCGCGCGCCCGTGCAATGGCCTGCACTGTTTGTATGGATACGCGGCAACCGTACGAAAAGTAAGTCGCGTCACGCAGGCTTACGGGTGCGTCACGCAGCTCCTACCTGCGTGACGCGACTGTCCTGTCGCCCTAACCATATAAATACTGCATTACACAGCAAAAACGGGACCTTTTTAGAGACTTTGAAAACTCTTCTTATTTTCTCTCAAAAAAGACTAAGGGATTGAGACAAAAAAAAAATGACTGTGGCTAGGGTTTTCCTCAAAGACTCCAGTGAGTAACCTTGAGGAAGATCAAGCTATTAGGCACATAGATTGAAAACTTAAAAAAAAAAAAAAAGACATAAAAAAGAGTAAGAGAGAAAGAAGAGAAAAGAAAGGTTTTTATTGTTAAGATTGGACGTTGAATCTTTCTGGAATCGTGAAGCTTCATCCTTAGATCGACCATATCGTATGCAATCCTCAAATCTGAGGGTTAGGTAATCATCTAAACCCTTTTGTTTACACTTTTCTTTAACTAGTTATTTATTTGTGAAAATCCCATTTTCTTAGTATTTTAGTTAGTTTGGTTTTGATTAAACCACATTTCGCCCATATTTGAGTATTTCTGAATCATATTAAATCTCTGTTAACAAGAAAGAAACGTAAAAAAGAACAGTTTGAATGGTAGTTGCGGACCAGAGCAGCTGCGTCACGCAGCTACTACCTGCGTGACGCGACTGTTCATGTCCAAAAGTCTTTAATATGGATTGGACTACCTGCGTAACGCAGCTATTCGCAAACCCAGGATACTTTTGTATTTAATGTGATATTTCGGATGAATAATCAATAAAACTAAGAATATTAATAAGTCGCGAATAGTTCTGTCACGCAGCTAGGAGTTCCGTCACGCGACTGTTCTTCATAGAACAGCCGCGTGACGCAACTGTTCCAATTTCCAGTAGCACAATAAGAGTTGCGCCACGCGAGTGTTCTTCATAGATTACCCGCGTGACGCGACTGTTCTAAAAGTTCCAGGATGAATGAAGGGAGTCGCGTCACGCGACTGTTCCTTATGGGACACCTGCGTGACGCAACTGTCTCATGATTTCAGTGTATTTTACTTATTTCACCGTAATTTCATACAATTAAACAGATTTTAATTTTAACTCAGAAAATGATCAAACATGGGCAAATTAAGATTTAATCAAATCAAATCAACTAATTATTAATGATTTTGAGGTTTTAGGATTTACTTCTTTTTACTTATTGCTTATCATATTATCAAATTCGGTTTGTGGCCCGCCTTTAACCATAAGGCAAGAGCGGGTCTTTTCTTTTATTTTAGTACGTGTTATGGATGGATGATGGATGATATATCTTATTTGTTATGAATGCAATGGATGAAATTAATTGGGACGGTTAATTAATTTTCCACATAGGAGCTCGGTTCGATTTATTCGGGTTGGGTTTAAATAATTGGCTTTTCTAAAATAAAATCAAATTAGAAATCGTAGGTTAAAAGAGGCCGATTTTTCCGGGCGTCGGCTTCCAACGGGCCGACGTACCCAATTCCCTTACCTAGAATCTCATAGGTTCGCCTGACCAGTTTTCTAAAACAAAAGGCCTTGAATAAAATGGGTTAAAAATGGAGTCACTTTTGTAAAATAAAATCAAAAACGGTCCCATTGCCGAAATAATGGGTGGCGACTAAAAAACAATTTATAAGACCGATTCATCGGCATCGCACATCCAAAAGGGTTTTATCACTTTTTTTAATAAAGTATTCAAGTACACCAAATAAAGAAAAATCTTCGATCTTTCTCCGGGGGGAAAACAGTTTGGCGACTTCACTGGGGATTTTGCACCCACTATCCCCGGTTGTTTTTAATAAACAATATAGTAGTTGCAATTAGGAATTAACTCTAAAAGCCTACTATTTCTAAATAAAAATTGGTTAGAAAAAGCCGATGGAAAATTATTAACTGTCCGTATGTGTTTAAATGCTTTCCTTTTCCTTTCCTAGGATTTTTGCATTCATTCTCATTCCTTGCTTCTCACCTCATTCTACCCATACTACCCTTCGGTACTGGTGTTAAGTTTGACGGTGGATCTAGCCTAAACCATGCGTTTTAGGTGCATCCATTCGAGAATTAATATTACTGCCAACCGCAAGCCTAGTACCTTAAAGGTACGTCAAAAGGAGTAGGCCCAACAAAGCCCGAATCTTGTTTGCGGAATCCAGACTTTGCTAAAGCCCAATAAGACTAAAGCCAATGCATATAGTTGACAGCCTTAGTTACTTCCCCTAAGGTGCACCCAATTCTGTTTGCTGTTACTATGCCGCATTCATTTCCGAGAGTTGATATCGTCAATCTCAAAATCCCCTGTTGGTTGTCGAGATTAGACCAATTCCTAGGAAACAGATGTCGGAATTTTATACCAACGGAATCCGTGTGTGGGAGAAATAAGGTTGGAAGGCATGCATTTCCCAACTCCCGTTCCCCTGTATGTTATAAATTGTACATATGTTGTGACATTCATGCATCATGTAACACTTTTCTTTTTAGCCATGCATTAATAAGAGCTAATGCTCGATATGGACATTTGATTTTGATTTTGAGACCGGATCTCGAATTCGTTACGAATAATATAATGCAATCACTTATAGTAAACTAATACCCAAAAGAAAAGGGAGTTATAAGGGGGTTGCAGTTCCTTTGTATTTCAACATTTCTTGCATTATCTGAAAATAAGTGAGAGATTATAAAATTCTGTAACAAAATAACAGAAAATCCTGCTTAGGACCATATGTCCCAAGGCAAAAAGTAAGGATACAAAAAAATAATAAACAACAAAAATAAAATCCCGCTCGGAAATTCTTTCATTCCGAGGCAAAAGTTAGGGATTCGAGAGAAAATAGTCAACCGTAAATCCAAAAGGAACGATTGACGACAGATAATGCTTGAAATGTTCAAATACAAAATAAGTTATTGATGTATTATTCACATCGAATTTTTGATCCGGTCGTTGAAATCGAGATCTTATTTCCATATCGGTTTTAGCGCATTAGAAATACATTCTCCATCCTATGTGCTCTCATTTTCGCATGCATACATGCAGGACCCCCTGTAACTCAGAATTTTTCTTGTCAGAATTGATCCTTCCCGGGAAACCACTTTAAGAGCTTGGAATCGGCATCTCGGTCAGCGTTTAATCAGAACATCCCCAATCCCCGAATTGGCTCCATTCCATTCCGTGAATCAGTCCAGTTCATCAGATTCAGAACCCGACTCAGATCCAGTAGAAATGGCGGACAACACAGAAAATGAGACCGGAAGCTCTGAAGCTCAGATAAGGACCATTGCCCAGATTGTGGCTGCGGCTCTTGCTCAAGACAGGGCTCAAAATCAGAATACTCCTCCTTCCGGTAGCCAACCTGTGGCTGAAGAGAGACCGATCCCGGAACCTGTGTCGAGTAATCAGGCTTCCGTGGGAAACACTGTCCCAGTTGAAAATGATATGCTCAAGCAACTCGCCGATCTAAAAGAAAGGTTCGACAAGATGGCGGCAGTAAAGGAGAAAGACCCGGCCACCAATTTTCACATAACTGAGTATGTCCTGCACCCGACCAGCTCGACTTCTTTCAAGACCTTCAAGCATTCCATATTTGAAGGGGATAATGATCCTCGTTCTCATTTGTCTGAATTTCTCCGAGTATCTCAAATGAACCGGTATAACGAGGAAGATGTTTTGCGAGCATTCCCGCAAACACTACATAAGGATTATCGGAGGTGGTATGACGGTTTAGACGAAGAGATTCAGAAGAATTGGATCAAACTGCAGACAGCTTTTCTCAAACATTTCAAGACTGAAGAGAGCGATGAGATCAGTCTACGTGATTTGGAGAATTTGAGACAAGGAAAGGACAAAAGCTTTTCTGATTACTACAGAAGGTGGAGGACCAAGCTGTATAGAGTTCAGACAAGGCCTAAAGACAAAGAGTTGATCAGAATCTTTAGCAGGAGTTTATTACCCTTTTTCAAGGAAAGGATGTTGACTTAACCTCTCACCGATTTTTCCTTGGTTCAAAGTGCCGGTTTAAACATCGAGGAATTGTATAAGGAAGAAAAGAAGAAGAATAGAGGGTTTGGTAATTACCGAACTTCTTATGGTGACAGAGGTGCCGGAAGCAGTAATCAGAATCAGTCAGGAGCCAGTAATGCCGTGATAGGTGCAGTTAATGAGAGAACTAGGAGAGAGTTCACTGATTTAGGAAGGCCTTTGAGCACAGTATTGAGATCTTGTATCAAGAACGGGGTGTTGTCGAAGCTACCAGTCGATCCGACTAAGCCCGTGCGAGGGAGGTATATGGACCGAAACTGTGATTACCATCAGTGCAAAGGACATTCAACTGATGAATGTTTCAAATTAAGGCACGATATTCAAGACCTGATCGACAGTGGAAAAATTACCAAACCTTCGGAAAAGAACAAGCCAAGCACTAAGAACAATCCGCTTCCCCAATATCAGTACAATTACCCGCATCGTAAGTCTCAGTCGGGTGGATCGGTCAATGCGATCGGGAGCGGATTACCAGAAGAAGTGGTATTAGCCGAAGCGGAATGGGAAGAGCGGATGTGCACCATGTTGAACATATGGGACGACTGTAGCAGTGATGAGGAAGAGAAGGTACCACTGAAGATCGAAATTGAGAAAAGTATCACTGTGAAGGTAGGCGACGTGCCTGAAGATGAAGATGAGCAACTCCAGCTGGCCATTCAAAAAAGTTTGGTCGATCAAGAAGAACAATGGTATTACAGTAGTGAGGAAGAAGTGAATGAGGTAGGTGTGCAGAGCTTGACCCGCAGCGGGCTAGTGTACAATACTGAGAATAATATGCAGGCTAAGGGAAAAGAGATTGCTGTTGATGGAGCAAAGAAGAAAATGACAGAGAAAGGCGTGGAGAATCCGAAGGAGAAAAAGAATGAAGAAGAGATAGCTAAAGGACAGAAGAAGGCTGTCGAAGTGGGAGAAACCAGTCAGAACAAGACACTTAATGGGGTAACTGCCAGTTCGGTGCTGAGTCAGTTACAGAGAACCAGGGCAGAAATTTCGATATGGGATTTGCTGATAGCATCTAAGGAGCACAGAGAAGCTTTACTTGAAGCTATGACTTTTGTCAGAGTGCCAGCTCGAATTCAAAGTGTTGATATGATCAATGTGTTACAGCGGAGAATAGGCGAAGTCACTTTCTTTGACTCAGATCTCCCACCAGAGGGAAGAAACCACTGTAAGCCACTCTACATTCAAATTGTCGTCAATGGACGAGATACTAGGAATGTGATGGTGGATAATGGGTCTGCACTGTGTGTATGTCCGTTGAAAATGCTGTCCAAGTTTAAGATCGAAGAGTCAGAGCTTGAGCCATCAAACATGGTGGTCAAGGCTTATGATAACACTATGCGGAATGCAAAAGGGACCTTCAAAGCAAAGATATCCACAGGGGCAGTTGAAAGTTGGGTAGACGTGATTGTGCTGGACATCTTAGCCAACTATGCTCTGTTGTTAGGAAGGCCGTGGCTTCATCCCCTAGGCGCGGTTCCATCCACTCTGTATAGAAAAGTAAAAATCTCGTGGGGTACAGACGTGGTGACCGTTAACGCACAGGAGGATCTTAATGTGGCTACAGTGGAAGGTTTAGAACTGGCGGTACCCTTATCAGGCTTCCAAGTGGCTGTGATTAATGCATCCATCGCCAAGAACAAGAGTGCAGTAAACAGCATGAGTCCTTTTTCTAGAAAGATGATGAAGAAGATGAATTGGCAGTACGGCAAAGGTTTGGGCCGAGAGTTGCAAGGAAGGTTTGAGCCTCTTTCATCAGCATCCGGGCAGCAAGACAAACGTGGACTGGGGTATTCTGAAAATAGAAAGAAGGAAAAATATGAGATTCGATCTCCGGTCAGAGGGTCAAACATGAATCAGATTTTCTTTGTTCCACAAGCTGAAGGGGAATTTCAGAGCAGAGGAAAGGCCTATCCCGGCTTGGAGATATTTATGACCGATTACGAGGAGAAACTGGTCAAGTCGCCCGAACCTTCTTTGGAACAGCTGGTGGATGGAACCGAGTTCATGGTATGCATGACAGAAGCAAGTGCTGAATCTGATTGGTCGAAGAAGATATCCGAGTTTGAAGACTTCTTGGGGATTGGGGATGAAGCTTCCAAGTCAGTGCAAGAGCAGAAGGCCAAGGCACGGATCCTCCAGTCTGTTCTAGCTGCTGAAGATGCCGAAGAGGCAGAGAGGAAGACAAAGAAGACGATAGAGCATGGAGAGGCCAAGAAAGAAGCTATTCCGGCGGAGGAAGAAGAAGGCACAGATGCCGACGAAGTGATCCAGGCAATAAAAGATACTTGTAATGAATGTGTTGAACAGGCAGTTAATCCTGTATTTTGCTTTTCTGATGCTTGTTTTGAGAACAATATGGATGGTTTTCTTCTTTTATTTCAATCAATGGAAGTGAACTTTGACTATTTGTTTTCTTGTTTTCCTGATTGTCATGTTCATGGCATTGATTACACCACTCGCATATTTGACATAAATGCATTGCATAATTTCGCATTTAATTTAAGCACCGCCGAAGATCCTAAAATAATTGAAATCGGATCAGACATTAAAACTGAGCTCAGACAAGATCTTCAAGAATGTATCAAAAGAAACTCAGAGGTATTTGCCTGGAGCTACGAGGACATGCCAGGGATCGACAGATCGATAGCAGAGCACTTTATCCCTACTGATTCGAGTATTAAGCCAGTGAGGCAGAAAAGGAGAAGGGTCAGACCAGAATGGCAGGATAAGATCAAAGCCGAAGTCCAAAAGCAGCTGGATGCAGGATTCTTAGAAGTGGTACACTATCCGGAATGGTTGGCAAATATAGTCCCAGTGCTGAAGAAAGATGGCAGGATAAGGGTCTGTGTCGACTACAGGGATTTGAACAAAGCCTCGCCTAAGGATGACTTTTCACTCCCACACATAGATGTTTTGATAGACAGTGCTGCCGAAATGGGATGTTATTCTATCATGGATGGGTTTTCCGGATATAATCAGATATTGATGGTCTTGGTGGATAAGCATAAGACCGCTTTCACCACTGACTTTGGAACATTTTGCTACAGAGTGATGCCGTTTGGACTAAAGAATGCCGGGGCAACGTATCAGAGGATGGCTACTACGTTATTTCATGATATGATCCATAAAGGATTGGAAGTGTATGTAGATGATATGGTGATCATGACAAAAACACAAGAAGAACATGCAGAAATGTTGGAGAAGTTCTTCGCGCGGGTCAAACAGTACAATTTGAGACTTAATCCCAAGAAGTGTGTATTTGGAGTGACGAAGGGAAAATTGTTAGGTTTTGTGGTGGGACCTAACGGGATTGAGGTTGACCCGGACAAAATAAAAGCCATTCAGGATATGGAGCCACCAAGAACAGAACGGCAGGTGAGAAGCTTCCTGGGTAAGATTCAGTACATCAGCAGGTTCATTTCAAGGTTATCCATCACCTGTGCTCCGATTTTCAAATTACTGAAAAAGAATCAGCCAGTCAAGTGGAATGAAGATTGCCAGAAAGCCTTTGATCATATAAAGAAGTACTTGATGAATCCACCAGTTCTTAGCTCACCAAGACCAGGAGAATCTTTGGTCTTGTACCTATCCATAGAAGATGCAGGAGTGGGAGCGATGTTGGTACAGCCGGATGCCGCCGGAGTAGAGAAAGCCATTTACTACATCATTAAGAAACTATTGCCTATCAAAGAGAAATACAATCTGATTGAGAAGACATGCATGGCAGTAGTGTGGTCGATAAAGAAATTAAGGTCGTATTTCGATTCCTTCAAGGTCACTTTTGTCTCCAAAATTGATCCATTGAAGTATTTGCAAAGGACGCCTACTCTAGAGGGACGGTTGTCTAAGTGGTTGATTCAAATGTCTAGTGTGGATGCGGAGTTTGTAACGAAAAAGACGGTCAAAGGTCGAGCTATGGCGGAATTCCTAGCAGAAAACCCTGTGACAGACGACGAATCTTGGGAATTGGAGTTTCCGGACGAACATTTGCTGAATATTGACACAGGAGCTTGGAGATTATACTTTGATGGATCAGCCAACAGAAATGGAGCTGGGGCTGGTATTGTTATAGAAGCACCTAATGGCGAAGTTACAACCATGTGCAAGAGACTATTATTCCCAGTCACTAACAACATGGCAGAATATGAAGCGTGCATCATAGGAATGGAAGCTCTTCTTGCGACTGGCGCTAAGGAGGTCGAAGTAATAGGAGATTCTTTACTGGTTATTGAGCACGCCAACGAGAGATGGAAGGTAGAAGAAGAAAGATTGAAACCCTATGTTGAGTATTTGTTGAAAAAGGCAGCACTATTTGACAAGATCACTTTTACTCACATAGGAAGAACCTATAACAGAATTCCAGACGCCTTGGCAAACTCAGCGTCGGCATGGCAGGATATAAGCAAAGTTCCGAAGAAGCCATTTATCATTACCACAGCCAATATCCCGTGCTATCAAGAACATTATGTGAATCAGGTGGAGCCGGAGGAAGAACCCTGGTTTACGGACATTCTGAGGTATATGAAAAACGGTACTTTTTCTGATGATGCGACGAAAGAAGACCGTGCTGTCTTAAGGAAAATGGCGCTACACTACGTCCTAGTCGATGGTGAACTCTATAAGAAAACCTGGGATGGAGTGTTGTTGCGATGTGTGAGCGAGACAGAAGGAGAGGACATAATGAGAAAAGTTCATGAAGGAGTCTGTGGTACTCATCTAAGCGGTATGAGTTTAGCAAGAAAGATCATGAGGCAAGGTTATTTTTGGATGAAAATGGAAGGCGATTGTGTCCAATATGTGCGCCGTTGCAAAGCTTGTCAATATCATGACAATAGAAGCCACTTACCTGCTGTTGAACTCCATCCAACAACTCCTTCATGGCCTTTTTCTGCATGGGGCATAGACGTCATCGATAAAATTTCACCTGCAGCATCCAATGGTCATTAGTATATATTGGTTACAGTTGACTACTTCTTTAGATGGATCGAAGCTCAGTCTCACAGGATTTTAACGGCCAAGCATGTGGCAAAGTTTATTGAACAGAACATTTTCTGTCGCTATGGTGTTCCTCATCACATAATTACAGATAATGGTTCTCATTTTCAAGCAGAAGTTGGCCAATTGCTTTATAGATACAAGGTTGAGCATCACCATTCTTCTCCTTATCGCCCTCAGGCTAATGGTGCGGTAGAAGCTGCAAATAAGGAGATCAAGAGAATCCTGTCGAAGATGTGTGAAAGGTATAGAAGCTGGGCCGAGAAACTTCCTTTCGCGCTCTGGGGGCATCGCACTACCTTCAAAGCAGTAAATGGAGCTTCTCCCTTCGAATTGGTGTATGGGATGGAGGCAGTGTTACCGGTAGAGCTCGAAAAGAAGTCTCTCAGGGTTTTGGTAGAAGCTGGTCTGACCGAGGAGGAATGGGTCAAGAAGAGGTATGAAGATCTGGCATTCTTAGACGGAAGAAGACTGAATGCTCGATTCCAGGATCAGATGAGAAAAAGGAGGATTGCTCGTTTCTACAACAAGCGGGTACATCCAAAGGGTTTAAAGAATGGAGATTTGGTGTTGATCAGGTTATTGGATCATGAAGCCCAACATCATCCTGGTGGGAAATTCAAACCCAACTGGCATGGGCCGTTCAGAATTCAGAAGCTACTACCTAAAGGCGCCGTCGAATTAGTCACTATGGAAGGAGAGCCTGTCAATCGAATTATCAATCAAGATCAAATGAAAAGATTCTACGTCTGAAATGATGATTTAAAAAAAATGATGGTAAGTTGAAAACCCGAAAAGGGCGACTTAGGCAAGAAATGAGCTCGCTAAATTGAAAACCCGCAAGGGCGGCTTAGGCAAAAGTTAGAGCATGTAAAAAAAATGCAAAATAATAGTAAAATCTTGGGATTAGCGTGTGGTGCTTAGCTTAAATGCAGAATTCATGCCATGCGTTCGTGACAGATTAGTGACTGATTGATCAATGCCATCAACTTAACTTGAAGGAGGATAGGAAATCAAGTAGTTAAAACGAATGACCATTGTATTAGAATAAGCTTTCTTTACTTCCGTATGATGTTGAAAAGAAGTAAGATTAATAAAGAATTTGGGTTTTCAAAATCTTTGTTTTTGTCATGGTATTACGGTCGAAGAACGCAAGATCTTCCTCTCTGTTTATTTAAACAAAGATCGACTCATTTAGTGTGAAGCGCCTTGGCCATTGGTCCTGCTTAAATATTGAATAAAAAAAAAGACATTAATCAGAGGAACGAGTACCATTTTCTCAGCGATTTCCCTAGAAGGATCAACAAAACCATGAATAAACCTTAGCACTTGTATTAGTTCATGCATACATAGAGGAGTTACATTTGTTATTGTTGATTTGTGCAGGTTATAAACAGTCACTTCATTCTTTATTGTTCACAAGCATAAGTTCCTGTGTTTACAGAATAATTTTTACTTTATTGAGTTTTCATTTATTAACCCAAGGGCAAGAGGCCCGAATAACTAACACGACAAATAATTTCGAAAGAAAAGTTTTGTTGTCTTTCATTGTTCATGTGTGCAGGAAGTAATAAAGACAGAATCAGTGAATTCATTAATTCAAAGAAAGCAGATATATTAAATAGCAGCTCAAAGCTCGAGCTCAAAAGAAGACAGAGAAAGCAATAACAACATTTATTTCAGTAAGGGCTACCATCAGATACCGATCCTTGCAAGAACTTAACGTCATCACGGAGCAAAAAACTAGTTCACATACTCAGGTGTCACAGTGTCCTGCATCACTCCTTCACTTAGGTACTTGGTGTTTCGGTTTCTCCAACGGTCAGCCAAATTGGTCAGCAGATGCAGTGTTATTTGACCGCTCTCAAAGTTATGGATCCTGGGAACACGTTGAATTGTTCCATATTGACGGCTAATCCTGTCGGGAAAATAGGCCATAGAACGGTCTAGACTGGCGTACAATACATAGTTGAGGTTCATGCTTCCAGTAGTGACCAGTCTGATCCTCCACCAAGGACAGGTCCACCGAATAGTAGGGTTATCACCAAAATCGAAGAGTCTCCGAGACCGAGATTGAAAAACGGAAGGTCCATAAGTTGGAATCAA
This sequence comes from Jatropha curcas, assembly GCF_041381405.1. NCBI lineage: Eukaryota > Viridiplantae > Streptophyta > Magnoliopsida > Malpighiales > Euphorbiaceae > Jatropha > Jatropha curcas. The sequence goes on from NC_143159.1 coordinate 21,619,159, forward strand.
GCGAGTTGGAACCGGAGGAATCAGGCTTAATTTATCCAGAGCCCAGGCTTGCAATAGTAACGGACAACCGCGATGATGAACATTGAAGTCAGCAATGTGAAGGGCAATATCTCTGGCCCAACACATTGTTTCCCCCATGATCATCATGAAGACGGTACGATGGTACAATTGCATGTCACGAACAACGGCCAGAAGTCGAAAATCTCCGATTCCGGGTTGACGATTCTTCATGGCATACACATTCAGTAGCAAGAAGCAACAAGCTCGGATCCAAGGCAGATCTAGATCGATGGACAAAACTTTGTTCAAGAAAGGTTCCAAAGGTAGACCTTGATCCGTGTTTATCCCATCAGGGAGATAAACCGGACACAAGGCCGCAATCTCAGCTAAATCATACCTAGGACCCGGGGGCAAGGCCGGAGTTTCGTTTTGCTCAGGATGATGATCCATCAAGGCGCACATTTCCTCATAGGTCGGAGTCACCTCAGAGTCTTCAAACCAAAAAACCATGGTGTCCGGATTGAAATGAGAAATGAGCCAAGACAGGAAGCCATGGTTAGGTTTCAGGTCTTTGAAATATCTTAACCAGGCTAGTTGATCCAAAGGAGAAACTTGCCATAGGTCGCCAGAAATGGATTGGACGAAAGATGAGACTTGACTCTTGAAGGCCATGGAAGAAAATCACTTAAGAAATCGACGTGCTTTGAACACTGGATGGAAGGAGGTGTGAAGCGAAACTTATATTTATAGGAAAATGGAGAAACCGATGGGCGAAACATCACCATCACTCAATTTAATAATCATTGTCAAAGGTAGTTGAAAGGACAATCCTGAATAGTCCATTCGGGTCGGTGAGCATTCAAACCTGCATTGATCAAAAAGAAGGACGACCCGTACAATAAGGAAGTCGAGTCTTTATGATTGCATTAATCGAGAAAGGGTAGTTGAGCCATTACGTCCGCATTCACTGAGTAGACCGCCCTATCAGGTAAGTACTACGCTATGCTCTCTGTTTGGAAAGTGATTCTTGATCATGTTCCATGTTAAGTTCATTACTTTATTTACTTTATTTTATTTTTTATCTTATTTCATTTATTCATTTACAATAAGTCGATTTACTGACCGCTGATGAGGTGAACCATTCTTGTGAATAAATAGTACATCGCTATTTTGTATTTGGTATTGTGTTTGTGTTTTGTTTTTACAGGAACAAGACTTCACAGTTGCAAAACATAAACACACATGATAAAGTAAAAAAAAAAAAAAAAAAAAAAAAAAAAGAGAGAGAGAAAACCAAGTGTTGTAAAAAAATGTAAATAATATCATAAGATGCTGATATAACTGTACAATCAAAAAAAAAATATATATATATATATAATAAAAATAAAAATAAAAATAAATAAATAGAAAATTAATAAAAATTCAAAATGTTTAAAATGTCCAAAAATGGAGGAGACGTGCAGCAGGACTACCGCCGCCTACGGCTAGGACCAGCGACAGTCGGAGGGGGTGGCGATGGTGGCCCGTCGTCAGAAGAAGAGCCATCCTCATCCTCATCAGAAGAGTCAAGCGGGATGCCCTCAACCTCTAGCCTCGTCCGAAGCCGCTCCACCTTCGCCTGAAGCCGGCTCACGGCACTGGACTGACGGGACTGATGCCTCCGTAGCCTCCCGTTCTCCAGCTCCTGCAAAGACAAGCAGGTGTAAGAAAGGTCATCAAAATAATAAGAAGCAAAAAGGTAAAAATATGTAAAATTCATACCAGCTCATGTCGCTCGGAGTAGAGCCGGCCGATGTAGGATCGGGCAAAGCCGAACCGCTGGCAGATCTCCTGGTATCGCTGAGCCGGCACCTGCAAACAATAAAAAATAATATATCCATTAAAAAGGATATTCAGGTAAAATACTTCTAACTTTGTACATTCGGCTTATGACTTACATGTGTAGTGTGCTCAGGATCCAGCTGTACCGGAGGAGGAGCCTGCCGCAGGTCTGCAGGAATAATGATGCCAGATCCCAAGCCAAGGCCAGGATCCAACACCACCTCCATACCTGGCGAAAACGGGACATCGCCCAGTACAACACCGACTGGTCCGGTCGGAGCTGCCACGCCACCCGCCTCAGCTGCTGCCTCAGCCCGGTAATGAGCTGCGGTCTTGTGTGTCTTCCGCTCCTGCATTCAGTTACAAAGAAAGTAATACCATCAGTAAGTTGAGACAAAAAGAGGAGTAGTAACAGTGAATGAAGATTGAAGGTCAGATGAGTTACCTGAATGTACTCGAGAACCTCTGGAAGTCGAGCCTGCATCCGAGAGGCAAAGTAAGCAGGAAAATCACCGGCGGACAGGAAATCGTTCGCCGAGAAACCTCTGTACTCTACCTCCAGGTCCTCCAGCAGACACATATGCCGGGGAGGGGCATGAGGCACTCTCCGTCGTGCTGGAGCTATCGGAGTGTCAAAAACCCGCTCTCCAAGGAAGTACCGGTCGGCCCAGTAGCCTCGTAGCAGCAGCCTCGACCGGGTATGCAACTCAGCCACCTCCCGGCCCGGATAGGTCCTCCAGGCCTCACAGTCCTATGGCTCTAAAGATAGCTGCAAAAATGATAAGAAATCAGCATTGATAGTATGTCAGAATGAAGAGAGAGACAAGCTACAGATTCAGAGATTCTTTCTGCACTCACATCGGACAACTCCCGATTGTTAAGGAAGCTTCGCCAGTACTCCGGATCCTCGCCACTGGCATAATTGTGATGGCAGTGGGCCAGGTAGCGAGGAATCCTCCTAGACTCGACGGGTGAGTCACCGCTAGGACCGCCAGGATAAATGCAGTACTCGTAAGCCCACACCTATAGCAGAGACAGAAAATAACATCAGTTAATTGAACAATTGAGAGTGATGGATATAAAAAGTCAAGAGAGAAAGTGTGTTACCTCCAAAGGCCGGATGAATAGCCAGTTCGACTCACCGCTACCACGAGTCCAGACATCCAGACCGTGATAGAGGTGAGCCAAACCAAGTGTGGCCCAGTCGAAGGATCCGACCTGGCTCAAATCCCGAAGACACGCCAGCACCGCGGGATCTCCCTTATTCTGGGAGGTGCACAGCAGCTGGGATGAAATGATATAGAATAAGAAGGACCGAGCAGCCTGGTCCCTCTCCTCGCGAGTATACGCAGGGGCAGCAGGTCGGACATCCTCCGGCAACTCCCTCCAAGCCTCCAACCGGGTCCTAATCCTCTCGGCCCAGAACCGGAAGACCATCTCGTAGGACATACATCCCTGCACGGTGTACCGAGTCTGTAAGGTAACACCGAGCAAAGAGCGCACAAGCTGAGCTCCGATGGCAGCCGTCTGATATCGAGCATCTAGTGGAGGAACCGGGCCAGTGAAGCATAAGCCGGTAATGGCAGCGTAATCCACGGGAGTGAGGGTCATCTCTCCAAACCCGAACACGAAAGTGTGCGTGCAGTCGTTCCACCGCTCCATCAGTGCATATCGCATAGCGGGTGGGAAACGAGGCTGTGTGCTGCGCAATCCAGCGGCATAATCCCCGAAACCTGCAGCGACAACCCGTGCTCACATATGTGGGTCCAGCAGATCCCAGAAGGCAGAAGCATCAGTAGCCGATCCACCTGAACGGCCTTGCCCAGATTAACCTGTAAGAAAATTTCAATTTCAATAAATATAAGACTGATAATTGTTAATTTTCTTCTATGACAGGATAAATAAAAGACTCGAGTTTTCGTTGGAACCATAGCTGCGTCACGCAGCTCCCAGTCGCGTCACGCGTCTACAAAGTCGCGCCACGCAGCTTTACCCAAATTACGCAATCAGAAGCATAGCTGCGTAGCGCACCTTAGCACCCGCGTCACGCCACCCTACAGTCGCGACACGCAACTGTTCAACATGTGTGGCCCCAGGAACAGATGCGTCACGTGACCACGAAGTCGCGCCACGCATCTCTCTAGCCGCGTCGCGCAACTGTTCAAGATCTCATTCATTAACGAACAGTCGCGTCACGCAACTGTTCTTCCTAAGAACAGCTGCGTGACGCAACTGTCGAAGGTACGCAGCAGTTTAATTTTAAATTTTTTACTACGATTATACTATTTTTGTGCAATTACAGGGCAAAATCAAACCATCTAGAGTTATCAACAATCAAAAGTTAACAAATCAAGGTCTAAACACAGCCAAGAAGAGATTAATCTTAAGGTTCAAGGCAAGTTAGGGTTTCTGGCGTCTCGAACAGCCGCGTCACGCAACTGTTCTCGCAAGAACAGCTGCGTCACGCAACTGTTCATGGAAGAACAGCCGCGCCACGCAACTCCTACCTGCGTGACGCGACTACCGACGCAAGCGCAAACAGTGAAAAATAATCCTATTACTACAGTTACGGATCAAAAGCAGTAAAAACAGAAAATTGAAGAAATTTTGTACTTACCTCGGATCGAAAGCCACGCATCTGACTCGTTTCGTACCGGACTGGAAATTCCGAACCCGACAACGGAAGGAGCTGCAATGGTCGCATCCCGGCGGTTAGCGGGTTCCGGCTCACCGGCACCGGCTCATCGTCAAACGTAGGAATATTAGGCAGGGCCCCGAAAATCTCCATCTCCGGAGTATAGGCAGAAGCAGGAATCTCTGAGATTTGAGACATCTTTTCGGTTGAACAGTTCAGAGAATTTCCAGTTGCTTAGGGTTTGTGAATAAGTGAAATTGAATCGACTGAGAAGGAAGCTACTTATAGTAAAACCAGATGGGTCGAAGCTCGTTCAACTGGGCCCGATAAGAGCATTGGGCCCATTATCCTTTTTGAGCCCGACAGGCCCACAAGGCCCATTTCAAAAGCTCACTACGACCCGTTCCAGCGACATGACGTTGATGTACGGCTCGTATACGGCTACAAACTTTCATCAACTCACCGCACCGGGGTCAGGAGCATTAAATTGTCCATATTACCCTTAGGTAAATTCCCTTCTAAACACTATATCATAAAGGATATACTTGAAAATACAGGCAACAGCTTTTGTTAAGCCTTTCCTGCCAAAATTTTTGGTAAAAATTTTCACAAAAATAATAATAATGCGTTTGTAAAAAGTGAATGCTTTTGGTTCTAGGCTGGGATTTCAGACTGGGGGCAAAAGTATGACCTTCTGTCTTAATAAGAATTTCTGCTTGGGAACATGTGATGTTCCAATACTTTTCTAACAGAAAGCAAAGTCTGTTCGTACACGAACAATGCTCGTCTTTTTCTTGTGAACAATTTCTTTCAGGCCAACCGGTGATGGTTTTTTGAAGCCGATAGGTCCCGCTGATTAGTGATGGTGCATTGCGAAGCTAGTCAGGACAATTTCAAAACAGTGATGATGTATTGCGAAGCTGTCTAAAATCTTCTTCCCCAGTCAATGATGTTGAGTTGCGAAGTTGACCAGGGTAAAACCGACATCTTTCGGGCCGATCAAACCGAGCCTCGAGGATGCCTTTTTCTAAACCGACTGGAGCCGACAAAGCCGACCAAACCGAGCTGAGTAGGTGGCCAGATCAAAGCTCTTCAAGCCGATCAAACCGAGCTTCGAAGACTTTGCCATCAAATCAACATCTTTCGAGCCAATCAAACCGAGCTTCGAGGATGCCCCTTCAGATTCCATGGGAACCAACGAAGCCGATCAAACCGAGCTGAGAAGGTGACCAAACATTCAAAGTCCTTCAAGCCGATCAAACCGAGCCCCGAAGGTGTCTTCCAAGCCGATCAAACCGAGCTTTGAAGTCATTCACATGTTGGATGGAAACCGACGAAGCCGATCAAACCGAGCTTAGGAGGTGACCAGATGATCAATTCAGCATCTTTCCAAGCCGATCAAACCGAGCTTCGGAGATGATTGCCTGATAGAAGGCGCGTCAATGGACCACTTTAACATTAATCGTTTATACAATTAATGATAAAGTGGGGGGGCAAACTGTTGACGCATAATTTTATGCCTCCACCTGACCCGATGATGATATGAGGACAAAGGAGGAGGCTTCACAATAAACCAGAGGTGTCTGAATCAAAAATCGAACCAAACCGCCCAAAGGAGCCTGACCCATGTTAGGGCTGCGTCACACAGCTATCACTTGCGTGACGCCACTTTTAGCTGCGTCACGCAGCTCTAACGGGTCTGACACCCTTGGCGCGCGCCCGTGCAGTGGCCTGCACTGTTTGTATGGATACGCGGCAACTGTACGAAAAGTAAGTCGCGTCACGCAGGCTTACGGGTGCGTCACGCAGCTCCTACCTGCGTGACGCGACTGTCCTGTCGCCCTAACCATATAAATACTGCATTACACAGCAAAAACGGGACCTTTTTAGAGACTTTGAAAACTCTTCTTATTTTCTCTCAAAAAAGACTAAGGGATTGAGACAAAAAAAAACGACTGTGGCTAGGGTTTTCCTCAAAGACTCCAGTGAGTAACCTTGAGGAAGATCAAGCTATTAGGCACATAGATTGAAAACTTAAAAAAAAAAAAAGACATAAAAAAGAGTAAGAGAGAAAGAAGAGAAAAGAAAGGTTTTTATTGTTAAGATTGGACGTTGAATCTTTCTGGAATCGTGAAGCTTCATCCTTAGATCGACCATATCGTATGCAATCCTCAAATCTGAGGGTTAGGTAATCATCTAAACCCTTTTGTTTACACTTTTCTTTAACTAGTTATTTATTTGTGAAAATCCCATTTTCTTAGTATTTTAGTTAGTTTGGTTTTGATTAAACCACATTTCGCCCATATTTGAGTATTTATGAATCATATTAAATCTCTGTTAACAAGAAAGAAACGTAAAAAAGAACAGTTTGAATGGTAGTTGCGGACCAGAGCAGCCGCGTCACGCAGCTACTACCTGCGTGACACGACTGTTCATGTCCAAAAGTCTTTAATATGGATTGGACTACTCGCGTAACGCAGCTATTCGCAAACCCAGGATACTTTTGTGTTTAATGTGATATTTCGGATGAATAATCAATAAAACTGAGAATATTAATAAGTCGCGAATAGTTCTGTCACGCAGCTAGGAGTTCCGTCACGCGACTGTTCTTCATAGAACAGCCGCGTGACGCAAATGTTCCAATTTCCAGTAGCACAATAAGAGTTGCGCCACGCGAGTGTTCTTCATAGATTACCCGCGTGACGCGACTGTTCTAAAAGTTCCAGGATGAATGAAGGGAGTCGCGTCACGCGACTGTTCCTTATGGGACACCTGCGTGACGCAACTGTCTCATGATTTCAGTGTATTTTACTTATTCCACCGTAATTTCATACAATTAAACAGATTTTAATTTTAACTCAGAAAATGATCAAACATGGGCAAATTAAGATTTAATCAAATCAAATCAACTAATTATTAATGATTTTGAGGTTTTAGGATTTACTTCTTTTTACTTATTGCTTATCATATTATCAAATTCGGTTTGTGGTCTGCCTTTAACCATAAGGCAAGAGCGGGTCTTTTCTTTTATTTTAGTACGTGTTATGGATGGATGATGGATGATATATCTTATTTGTTATGAATGCAATGGATGAAATTAATTGGGACGGTTAATTAATTTTCCACATAGGAGCTCGGTTCGATTTATTCGGGTTGGGTTTAAATAATTGGCTTTTCTAAAATAAAATCAAATTAGAAATCGTAGGTTAAAAGAGGCCGGTTTTTCCGGGCGTCGGCTTCCAACGGGCCGACGTACCCAATTCCCTTACCTAGAATCTCATAGGTTCGCCTGACCAGTTTTCTAAAACAAAAGGCCTTGAATAAAATGGGTTAAAAATGGAGTCACTTTTGTAAAATAAAATCAAAAACGGTTCCATTGCCGAAATAATGGGTGGCGACTAAAAAACAATTTATAAGACCGATTCATCGGCATCGCACATCCAAAAGGGTTTTATCACTTTTTTTAATAAAGTATTCAAGTACACCAAATAAAGAAAAATCTTCGATCTTTCTCCGGGGGGAAAACAATTCCCGATCTTCGATTGAACCTGTTGTCTGTGAGTGTATTGGACAAGGAAGGCTATCAACATCATATAGGTGACGGTAATTGGAAACTCACCAAAGGGTCTTTGGTGGTGGCGAGAGGAAAATTATGTTGCTCGCTGTATAAGACGCACGCAATAATATGTGCGGGTCAACTAAATACAGTTGCAGATGATGCTTCACCAAATTTGTGGCATAGGCGGTTGGCGCACGTTAATGAGAAAGGGTTGAATATGTTGGCTAAGAATCCCCTCGTACCATTAGCCAAAGGTAAAATAAGCCCTTGTGATTATTGTTTATTTGGGAAGCAACATCGGGTCTCATTTTTGAAAAGCTCTAGAAGGAGAGACAACAAGTTGGAGTTGGTACACTCTGACGTATGTGGTCCCATGGAGGTAGAATCACTTGGAGGAAGTAGGTATTTCTTACCTTCATTGGTGATTTCTCACGGAAAACATGGATATATTTGTTGCGCACAAAAGACTAAGTATTCAAGCACTTTCAACAATTCCATGATATGGTGGAAAGGGAGACTAGAGTGGCATTGAAGTGTTTGCGCACGGATAATGGTGGTGAGTATATCTCTAAGGAGTTTAGAGATTATTGTAGTCAGCACGGTATCAGGCATGAAAAGACAGTTCCTGGTACGCCTCAACACAACGGCGTTGCTGAACGGATGAATCGCACCATTATTGAAAGAGTCGGATCCATGCTCAAAATGGCCAACTTACCTAAGCCATTTTGGGGAGAAGCTGTCAATACTGCTGTCTACCTAATCAACCGACTACCTTCAGCACCATTGGATTTTGATATCTCGGAGAAGGTCTGCACAGGTAGAAATATTTCATACTCTCACCTGAGGGTATTTGGCTGCAAGGCATTTATGCATGTACCGAAGGAGCAGAGATCAAAGCTTGATGACAAGTCAGTTCCTTGCACTTTTGTTGGTTATGGAGATGAAGAGTTTGGCTACAGGTTATGGGACCCAGTGAAAAAGAAAGTTGTCCGGAGCCGAGACGTAGTATTCCACAAGAATGAGATCGTGGCAGATACAACTTGTGAAGAATCCACAAGTGATGGTGTTATTGATATTACACCAGGAAGCATTCCTACAGATGATGCCATAGGAGGAGGAATGCCAGAATCAAAACAAGAAGAAGAGGAAGAGCAAGTCGTAGGGGATCAAGAGACAATTGTAGATGATAACAATGATGCAGAGGGTGTTGAGCAAGGGGAGCCAGAAGAAGGAGTTGAACCTCAGTTAAGAAGGTCAACTAGAGAACACCAACCATCTACAAGGTACCCTAGTTCTGATTACATTTTGATTACTGATGAAGGGGAGCCAGAAAGCTTCCAAGATGCAATCTTGCAAAGATAGAGATTGCTGGACAAAGGCCATGTAAGAGGAGATGAATTCTTTGAAAAAGAATGACACGTATGAGCTGGTGAAACTTCCAAAAGGGAAGAGAACACTCAAGAACAAATGGGTGTACAAACTGAAGAAAGATGATGGCAACCTAGTGAGATACAAAGCTCGATTGGTCGTCAAAGGCTTTACTCAAAAGAAAGGTATTGACTTTGATGAGATTTTTTCACCAGTTGTGAAAATGAGTTCTATTCGAGTTGTGCTAGGTCTAGTAGCCAGTTTGAATCTTGATTTGGAGCAGCTTGATGTAAAGACCACATTCTTGCATAGGGATCTAGAGGAAGAAATCTATATGGAACAACCAGAAGGATTCAAGGTCAAGGGAAAAGAGGACATGGTTTGTCGCTTGAAGAAGAGCTTGTACGGGTTGAAACAAGCACTGGGACAATGGTATAAAAAGTTTGATTCTTTCATGGTGAATCAAGGATACAAAGGGACGGATGCAGATCCTTGTGTATATGTCCAGAAATTCCCTGATGGTAAATTTATCATCCTTCTCCTATATGTTGATGATATGCTAATCGTTGGACCAGATACACACATGATTAGCAGGTTAAAAAGTGATTTGTCAAAAGCCTTTGACATGAAGGATTTGGGATCGGCAAGGCGAATTCTCGGAATGGAGATTATCCGAGATAGAAAATTATGCAGGTTATGGTTATCGCAGGAAAAATATATTGAACGAGTTCTAGAGAGGTTCAATATGAAGAATGCTAAACCAGTTAGCACTCCGCTTGCCGCTCACTTCAAGTTGAGTAAGAAATCCTACCCATCAACAGAGAAAGATATAGGAGAAATGTCAAATATTCCATATTCTTCAGCGGTCGGAAGTTTGATGTACGCAATGGTGTGTACGAGACCAGACATCGCTCATGCAGTTGGCGTTGTGAGCCGATTTCTGTCAAATCCCCAGAAGACACATTGGGAAGCAGTGAAGTGGATCTTCAGACACCTGAGAGGAACTTCAAAGTTATGTTTAACTTTTGGAGGTGAAAAGGCTGCACTTGTTGGTTACACAGATGCAGATATGGCCGGTGATCTTGATGAAAGAAAATCTACATCAGGATACCTATTTACATTCTCAGGGGGAGCTATTTCATGGCAGTCAAGATTACAAAAATGTGTTTCGTTATCAACAACCGAAGCAGAGTACGTTGCAACAACGAAAGCAGGAAAGGAAATGCTTTGGTTAAAGCGATTCTTTCAAGAATTGGGTGTGCAGTCGGAAGAATATGTAGTTTATTGTGATAGTCAAAGTGCGGAGACATAAGCAAAAATACTATGTATCATGCACGAACGAAACACCTTGATGTAAGATATCATTGGCTTAGACTTACCATTGAAGAGAAGCAGTTCCAGTTACAAAAAATCCACTCAGACAGAAATGTTGCAGATATATTGAAAAAAGTCGTTCCGAAGGAGAAGTTCGAACTATGTGTCAAAGCGGTAGGAATGGAGAGTCCCACCATGTAGTCGGGAGGAGGAGAATTGTTATGGGGTCCCTCCAATATGTGGGACCCACATACATTTAAAAAAAAAAGAAAATGAGTGGTGTTGTGGGTCCCTCCGACATGTGGGACCCACACAAAGTTTGAACAAAGAAAAAAAAAGGAGCACGTTTTTGTTGTTAAAAAGAGGCAGCAAAATTGAAAATGAGTACGCATTCCTTTTTCAACAAAAGTTGGTGGATGCGTTGATTAAAACGCATCCCCTTCTCCTATAAATAGGAGAAGGCTTCCTCAATGAAAACGTACAAAAACAAAAGCATAGAAATACATAGAGTGTATAGAATTTTAGGAAAGGGTTCCTAAAATTGGAAAAGAGAGAAAATAGTGAGGAAATTATTTTTTGGGTGTTTTTTGGGAAATACTTAGAGTTCCACTATTTTTGTAATCTCTTTTGTACCTACTATTTTTTAGTAGAAGAATTATTTAGAGTTTTTGTCCCGTGGACGTAGCCCATAACAGTTGAAGGATGAACCACGTAAATCTCGGTGTTCTTATTTTTCCATTTGGCATTTACGGTAATTATTTTTACCGTGGTTATTATTTTTGGTGAATTCGATCGTCAATATCCAATATGTAATTATTGTAGGTATATGTGATAATAGTACTTTTTATTTTACTTTTATCACCGGTTCTTTTTACGGGCCCCACTCGGAATCAATTAGAATCCCAACAAAATTGTCAAAAGTGATATATATATATATAAAACCTAGCTTTATGTCACATTCGTTAATTAGTGATACATAGATGTAAAATGGGACACAAGTACTTATGATTAGATAATATTGTTCCAAAACCTATTTTCTCAAGTTGTGCAATAATGCAACTATTAGATTCCGTTTCAGATGTTGTTGAATATAATATGGTAAGTCTTACATTGTCTCTATAGAATTATGAATTGGATTATGAGCTTATGGGCTGGGGGTCTTGTATTTGGATTTTCTATTTTCTCTTTTTTTTTTTTTTTTTTTTTTACTTTTTTTGTTTTACTTTGTCAAATTGCCAATCCACCAATAAAAGATATTCCAACAAGAAAATTTGGAGTTGACTGGCCAATGCTTTCTTGTCTCTGAATCAGAATCTTTTTTTTTTTTTTTAATGGAATTATTATTTGATCCCTCAAATTTGGTCCAATTAATAATTTCTTTCCTAAATTTTGAAAGATATATTAAAACATCCTTACGCTATTGATTGATTATACATATATTCTATTTAGAAAGCGCATCAGCCACTAAATAATTATCAAAAATGCTCTTCACTAGTGGAGATAAAGAGAAAAAAAAATGCTCTATTTATTCTTGTCTTCTTTTTCTTAGTTTCTTAATTAAAAAAAAAAAAATCGAGCAAAGCATATAAAATTAATTCTTGAATTTTTAGATTTTTTATTTAGACTGAAATTTAATTTTATGGGTAGATTAAAATAATATTTTCCTTTTGGGTTTAAATTAACAAAGTCAATTTAAAAAAGACAATAAAAATTTATTTGATGTATTTTAATAATAAAAATAGATTAAAATAATGATCATTATTAATACATTAATTTGTATTGTTTACTCCATTTAACTTTAATAGCAATATTTGATATTTCATAAGGATCAAAAAAATGATCGGAAACATCCAATGTTTTAACATTCCATATTGACAAAGCAATGTTGGCGCCTATGTAAAGATGAAAATTTTTTCTTTTTCATTTATTTGAAGGCGAAATATTTTCCTAATTGTTCTGTTTTGGAAGCAACAACCAGTTTTATACCGAGTTTTACATGGAGGAGCTTGATTAAAGCTTGGTGGTTTTTGGAGAAAGGGACGAGGTGGCTGGTTGTACTGGAAATAAGATTTGAATCTGGAAAGATAAAATGGCTGCCCCATCCAACGGTTCAGAGGATATCAACCCCCAGCTCATATGGATGAAAATTCGCTAGTGGGAGAATTAATTTATCATCAAAATGAATGTTAGAACAAGGACTTAGTTGTTTCTTTATTTTCCAATGATGATGTTAATCTTATTTGTGGAATTTATTGATTTTCTAAAAAAACATAGTATAATATCTAAATTGCCGTTCTTAAATGTAAATATAATAATTAAATTACACATAATCAATATGGGCAAAGTTGGAAAAAAGTAATTAATGTTATCTCAAAATTCTAAATGAGCACTTAAAGTCGAACAAGATAAGATACTTATTTATTGCTATTAAAGTGGAACGAATAGAGTAATAAATTATTTTTTACTGCTAGAGAAAATAAAAGATGAGAAAATGATCTAAATTGATAATAGTAATCATTTTGGCTATAGTAACGGTATTACGTATTCAATACATTAGAGAAAAGAATATATGAACATACACACAAATTCTTGAAATCCAAAAAGTGACCCAAAACAAAAATATATAGTTATAATTTTTTTCCAGCTTTATAAACATTATTTTCTTTAAGTCAAACAGATTTATAATATAAGAAAAAATATCAAGAAAATTAAAAATGCTTAATCATCAAGAGGTCATCTACTTATTATAAGAGAGATATAAATCTCTTATTAATTAAAGTGACAGTGGTTACAAATTAATTCAGTAACGAAAAATGAAAATAAAAAATAAAAAATTATTATTAAGAATAAAGCTATTTTCGAACTCACCATATAATAAAAAATAAATTGTATTAAAAAATCATCAATTTGAATTTCAAAAATCAACCTTTTTCTTCAATTGAAAAGGCCATAATTTAATGAAAATTGATGTTAATAGACAAAAAAAAAAAACAAAAACAAAAAAAGACTAAAGCCAAATCAATAAATGAAAAGTACAAAGCAATCATACTAGGATCCAATATTAGTAAATTAATGAGTTTATTCAAGTATTTTGTTTCTCTATTGCTATAATTTAGAAATTTAAAATAAATAAATAAGTTAATTAATTAATAAAAAAAGATTACATAAAAAAACCTATCCTTTCTAAATAAACTCTCAATTTTTCCTACAACCATATGAAAATATTTATATTTTTTCTTTTTTATTTCTCGCTTAAATAAAATATTATGTATATTCTATTTGAAAATTTATTTTTTAAAAAATATATTCAATCAAATCATATAAATATAAAAAATAATAAAATAATATTTTTTTTTTTATCTCTCTCATAATAAAATATTTTAAATTATAATGAAAGTAGAAGAGAACTTCCAATAAGAAAGAACATGTCTCTCGATACAAAGCAAGAAGGAAAGCAAACTCAATCCTGGCCTCGGGTGAGCCAACAACTCAAGCAAGAATCGACTTTCACACACTAAGAATATAATTATTATCTGATAAAGAGATTAAAAGAGAACTGTAATAAACTAAAATGAAGGATTTTCCTTTTTATCATAGTACGACATTTATTGAAAAAAATAAAATATAAAAACTTTTAAATCTCTCATTATTATATATATTTATTAAAGAATAAATTTAAAAAGATAAATTTAAAATTTTGAAATTCTTAATCATCTATATGTATTTATTTTAAAAAATAAATTTTATAAATTATATATAATTAATTAATAAAATATAATTTTCTAATTGTTCATGACTAAGATTATTTTAGAATATTTCAAATTTTATTAAAAACACTATCGAAAATTTCATTATTTCTTCATATTCTCCTATTTATATATTATAGATATAGGATTGTCTTCTTTTATGCGTATTTGACTTTCGAATTGTCAGCTATTTTTTGTACCAAGGAGAACAGCTGAGATAATTGTTTTTTGTTTAAATTTCATTTGCTATTGATGTAATTTTTCTATTCTAATAGTTGAACTGGTTAGTAGTTTAGATCTAAAGATTTACAGAAATTTCATGTCTACAATATATCTCTGTCTTTATATGCCAAAAAATTTTGGAAAGATTTAGGCCTTGTTTGACAATTTTTAACGGTTCTAGTAGCCGTTAACTGTTAGCAGTTAGTTGTTTATATAACAGTTCAAAATAAGAGTATTCGGTAAAAATAATTGTTTGATTAGTTATTTAATATAAAATGTCAAAAAAAAAAAAAAAGGTAAGAACATAGGGAACAAGGCAAAGATAACTGATGGGCATAAGCATTACACAAAATTTATAACACACTAAATGTTCATGAGAATAACGTTTCATGAAATACTGGATCAAACTCTAAAGGTTAGGATATATATTATTATTACCAAACATGGTAATTAATTAAGCAGTGTTTTAACTCGGTCAAAACACTAAATACTACTCCAAACGATGTTGTCGGATAGAGCCTTAAAGTGATATGCCTTATAGATTATTTGGATGGAGGTTATTTGATAAGTTTAGAGAATAGAGCGAGGTAAAAGGGAGTTTATTTAGTCGTTTGGGAAAAGAGTTTGAGAGAGTATGAGTTTTTTGGGAAGAGAGTTTGAGAGAGTATGAGTTTTTTAAAAGTTATTTGAGGGGTTGAAAATCCGCCTAAACACCATAGTTTTCAACACCTTGAATTGGGGTTTAAGTATGGTTAAAATTTTTAATTTTTCAAAATTATCCATAATTGCATTTATAAATCTTCTATGACAAGAGTATTTTCATAATATTTATATTTAACACTACCTTCATTTACCATCAAACCAAATAAAAAAAATATTATTAAACCTTCGTTTACTATACTTTCCACAAACAAAAAAAAGACATTTATCATTCTTTTCCGTAATATACTTTAATATATCTTACTTTAATGATTCCTTACTCCTTTCATCCTGTGTAACAGTAACAAGTATTTGGTCATTCAATGTGGAATTGTTAAAGCTATTTTTCAATTTTGATAATCTTGGTGCCTTTTGGAAGAGCCTTGAGATCCTTTTGTGCTTTTTAAACTGTAATATCACTTTACAAATAAATACAAAACTTTAGTAAATACATTAATAAAATTTTTATAGTTTTATATTTAAAATTCATTCAAATTCACAATATCCTATCTAAATTATTATGAAAAAAATATCAATCATTTCTATTATGTTAAATCTTGATATAAAAAATAAAATCAATATTTTTTGATTTCAAATATTCATCAATTTATGAGTAAATACAAGAGTTAATTACTCATTAATAAAAAACAATTTCAATATAGAATTACAAATTAAAAACTTATCAAAGTAATTCAATAATAATAATTATCAAATAATATGTCCATACCAATATCGGCGAGCGAAGTATAAAATCACGACTAGTTTAATTAGAAAAATATACGAAGGACTAATCACAATCATCTCCTAACAATAGTACTTTCATGAACATTAATTTTAGTTAGTAAAATCATCGTAAGAAAACAAATTAAAGCAAAAGAAACAAGAATTGTTGTAATTTAGTCTTTACAATTACATTTTCTTATTTTTCATATTTAATCGCTCAATTTTATATTTTATCAATTGAGTTTTTCAACTAATTAATTTTTCCTAATTAAATATATTAAGTAAAAAAAAAATTTTATGGGATAATCAAAATGAATTATTTACCCACTTATTTAAGAAATTTATCCATTAAAATATTTAATTAATAAAAAAATTAGATAATAAAATAAAATAAAAATTGAAATGTACCATGGAGTGGGGTGGAGCTGGGATGAGCTGTCTCAGTCTATTAGACACTAGGCTGAGCTGTCCAGCTTCTGCCATGAATGTGCACCATTATGGCCACGTTGCTTGTCCTATTTAGCTCACTTCCCCAATTCACCTACCCGCTCTCCTACTTAAATAACACTACGGCTTCGTTTTTTGAAAAATAACTTATATTTAAAAAATATTTTTTCACCACGGCTCCGTTTGTTGGAAAATAATTTATATTTAAAAATATTTTTTTGAAAAGATATTTTTTTGAAAAAATTTTTTTTAAATAACTTATTTTCATTATTTGATTGTAATTTAAAAATTAATTAAAAATATTAAAAATTTTAACTCATGACACTATAAAAATAAAAATAGTAATAATATAAATTTTATATTTTAAAAGTTTAATAATATAAATTTTATATTTTAAAAGTTTTATAGTTAAGTAAGAGAATAATGAAAAAAAAAGATAAATTATGAAAGTTGTCAGTGATCGACGGTGGTGATAGACGGTGGCCAGTAGTGATGAACGGTGAGTGATGGTAGTGACTATCGATGATTAATAAATTAACAAAATATAGATTTATAAGGGTATAATAATTCGAAAAAAAATTTATGTTCTTGAAGATGGAAAGTCAGTTTCCTTAATTTTCCTTTGATCGGGAAAATAATTTCCATTGATTAATTTTTCTAATGCTCCCAAACAATGAAAAATTATGAAAAATATTTTCCAACAAATTATTTTATGAAATAAATGAAGCCTGCTATTGTATTTTTTTTCCCTCTTTAATACTCTCTCCTTTCTTTTTACACGAACACAACTGATTTTTCATCAATATTAAAGAATTAGTTAAACTACTTTTTTTTTCCCAATATTACCCTTAAAATCACATTAACTACTTCTCTAAAATGTAAATATCATTTATTGACGTTTTTTAGATTAATATAGTTATAAATACATTATCTCCTTAAATTTTGAAGGGATTAGCTGTGTTTGTTGCTTAATTAATGAAATATTAAATTATCACATTAGAAATGAAAATTCAAAAATTTAAAACTTATTTTAGGAGCCAAATTTTTCATTTGAATTATAAAGTCTCCTCAACTTCATAAAAATACGTACATATAAATTTTGATTGGAGTACAATTAGAAATTGCAAACCACAACTTTTTCTTCTAGCATGAATCCATGGAATACAACCAGCATAGAATAGGGGACACAAATGTGTGGAAATGAGCTCACTTCCAATTATTTGGCATCAAGTGTATAAATTACATAAATATTGAAAAAAATTTGGACACAAATGCTTTCATTTTAGAGAACAAAAATAAAAACTGCACACATACTGGCTATTATGATAAACTTATAGTCAACGAGAATTTGGTTTAAAAAAGAAAACCTCATAATTTCTTTTAACAATTAATGTGCAATTTAGACTCCATTTGTTTCCATAAAATAATTTATAGAAAAATAATTTACTGAAAAATATTTTCATGAAAAATATTTTCCTTGAAAAATATTTTCCAAATGACTTATTTTTCGTTGTTTGGTTGTAATATTGAAAATTAGTTAAAAATATTAAAGTTTTTATCTCATAAGACCATAAAATATTAATAATAATAGCAATTTTATAAATTAAAAATTTTATTGTTAAATATGAAAAGAATGCAAAAAAATATAAATTATGAAAACCG
Organism: Jatropha curcas; assembly: GCF_041381405.1. NCBI lineage: Eukaryota > Viridiplantae > Streptophyta > Magnoliopsida > Malpighiales > Euphorbiaceae > Jatropha > Jatropha curcas. Next base: position 21,637,355 of record NC_143159.1, read on the forward strand.
CCGATGGCCGATGGTGGTGGTAGCCGGTGGTGGTGGTCAGTAGTAAATGGTGATTGGTGATAGTAATTATGATAATTAATAAATTAAAAAATATGAATTTATAAAGTTTGTTAATTTTCGGAAAAAATTTTACTCTCTCAAAAATGGAAAGTTGTTTTCCTTAAAAAATAACTTAATTTTGCTTTGATCAGAAAAATAATTTTTGTAAAAAAAAAAAAATCTCAATTTGACATGCTTTCTAAAGATATCAAATAAAATAATTTTATCTATATAAAAAGAATACCAAAAAAAAATTTATCTATATAAAAAGATCGGAAGGAAGGAGTATAAAGAAATTCATAATTTTATATCTTAACATCAATGCACTTCCATGTTGATTAATTATTGGTATTATCTTTGAAACTTTTCCTTCAAAAATATTACTTTATTAATATAAATAAAAAAAATAAATTATGTTCATTAATTTGAAAAATTTACAATAAATAAGAAAAAAAGAATTACAGAAAATTCCTACAATTACAAAAGGCAGTAGGTTACGTATGGATGTGTGCGTGAGGTGGGGTAGGATGTGGGGTAGGATATGGGTCAGGTGCGTAGGGGACCCTGGGCTTGAATTCTATAGCACCAGCATTTAGGGGCTGTTTTTGTGCAGTTTCCTTCGTCAGCATCTCTTCTATTATGTAGTATTGTAATAATCCATACATGTCCCTTTTTTCACTGTTTTACTACCCTAAATTACACACAAACAAACACAAAAAAAATGGAAATTACTATTTATTCACTCCTTTTTACTCAACTATATATATTAGTTACTACTCGTGTGTGTGTGTATATATATATATATATATATAATATTGAAAAAGGGATTCAAACATGTATATATTGACAGGTCACAATGCACTTACCATTAAATTATGCTTTGATGTGTCATTATTTCTATATTTATTACCTATTTCTCATATTTATTTTTTCATTGATTATCAGTCAAGTATTGTTATGGTGTCTGAAAAATATACATTCTTGTTATGTGACATGTAAAAGCGCTTAAAAGAGTGACTCGGTGTTTAGTTCCTTGATATACTTAAATACATTATTCAAGACATAATTTTGGAATTTAATTATATAGTTGTTTGCTTTTATTTTTGTCGCATTACCTGATCATTTTGATTTTCATTAATTATAGGTTTATTGTGGTAGATGTCAGTTATTTTACTAGTGATTAGCATTTAGTAGTTATTTGTTTATATAATAGTTTAAAGCAAACATATTAGCAAAAAATAATTGTTTGATTACCAACAAGGTGTTGGTTTAAGCAATAAGCAACTTCAAATGCCGTAAGGGAAAATACAATTTCGATCCTATGAAATACACTTTGCTGGAGAGTTTAAAGAATTTTTCACTCTATTTGAAAAGAAGAGGAATCAAAATAATGATGAATTGTTAATCTTCTTTGCATTGTTATTTTCCACCCTTGTGTGTGGATGATGACGGAAAATAACGAAGAAAAGAAAATAAATTTATTTTTCTTTGTTTGAAAAGGCAAAATTTTAAAGGAAAAAATTATTAATATTAATATCTTATCATTTAAACCTTACTTATCCTTTTAGAGGACTTTGATGATAATATACTTCAATATTTAGTTAAAAGTAATTTAGATATGTTGGTAATTGCATAAAAATTGGAGGAACTTCAACATTCCACCATTATTTTCTCTTCCAAATGAAGATATTCTATTTATGTGAGACAGGGAGGAAAATAAATTAATTTTTCATTCCTTCATTATTTTTCCTTATTATCCAAACAATGTAAAATTGTTTTCTAAAATTATTATCCTCAACTATTTTGATTCTTTCAAAAAACTACCTCCATTGAAACAGAGCGTTAGACTCTATAGCTCGAAGGAAATTACAGCTTCTAATTATATAAAAATAATAATTTTAATTTTAGTCAAAGTATTAAACGTTACCATAAACATAATTGCTTAACAGGGGTTTAAGTAGTCCAACTAAGATAAAATGGAAGGATAATATAATAAAATTTTTAAAAAATAGGGATATGATATGATTAATGTGTTGGAGTGTAATCAAGATTAAATTCATTAATAAAGGAAGAACTCTAGAAAGAAAAGGTAGTTGGAATTGATAGGCGTCATCATGATCGTCATTACCAACAAAAGAATAGAAAAAGGCCAATAATAATTAATTAGATAATGAAGAAAAAACGAAAGGAAGACAATGGATGGGTAAAAAGGCAAAACCAAGAAAGAGAAAAAGACCCATCTTCTGTGTTTCTTATTTTCTAGAAAAAAAAAATATTTGTTTTTATGATTGCCATGTTTTTTTTTTCAACTTTTCACACGAAAAAAGTCTTAACCTAAGCCTTTTGTATTGCTTTCATTTGTAAATTTCTGAAAAAGAAATGTATATGTGTGAATCAAATTATGCAAAAGCATGTATTATTGATGTAAAAAAAATCTTCATGTTTTTTTAGGTATTACTCCTTCTGTCTTAAAATATAAGCCGCTTTTAAGTTATTATTTTGTTCGAAATTATACGTCGTTTTGAGTATTTTAAAGAGTAATAAATGATATTTTTATAATGTTACCCTTGTTTACATTAGATACATTAAATACTTTCAAAAGTAACTATTGATTTTGAAATAAATGATGATTTGATCAAATTACCTTGATTTTGTTATAATCTAGAAAAATTAATTGCTTTCTTAATTCTTGTGTAAAAATCTTTAACGATTTGTATTTTGGAAGGGAGAGTATTTTTTTTTTATTTACAAGAAAGAGAGGATGAAAGTGACTTCTAACCCCATTCCTTCTAAGATATAGCCCTAAACTATTCTCATATTTTTTTGGAATTCGAGTTAAAACCAATAAAAAAACCAAAAGAACAATTCATTAGTGGATTGCCAAAGAAACTATTATTCATTAAATTAACCATTTTTCATTGTGTTCATGAGCTAATTATAAACTGGATGGAAAAAAAAAAAGATTTCTCTCATACTATGACTATGTTTGATAACAATTTTAAAGTAATTTTTAGCATATTAACTAGTCAAAATGTTGAATGCTATTTTTTATAATCTTGATAATACAGTGTTGGACTAGTTTTAGAAGTTAAGGTTGTGTTATATAAAAGGTTAATCTATATAACATTTAACTTTTAGCATTTTATAAAAAATTAGTAATACAGCTACTAACTACTGAAACAGTTACACGGTGCTAAACTAACTAACAGGTACCAAAATATCTAATTTTACCAAATAGGCCTATAAATAAAAAGAAAAATAAATAAATGAAAGATATATCTTCAGCGTTACTTTTGCTTCCAATGAGTTATGTGTCCCATTGTGGTGATCATTTTCTCTTTTCTAGTCATTGATATTTGTTGACAAATTGACAGATTTATGGATCTTGCTTTCAATCCTGAAATGCAAGTGTTTTTCCAAATACAGTAAGATAAACATAACGTAGGGAAACAAAAATCAATTCTCTGTCCAATTTCAAAACAGATTCAGATTTTCACAAAATTTTAATTGTATAATTTTGAATCCAACCTTATCTAATTTTGCTTCTGTCACTGACTTAGCTGTTTAATAATATTTTGTCCAATTAACATTCCCTTCACTGATAGGCGACCCCACTAATGGGACCCCATTGCAATTTACAGGCCAAGCTATACACTGATTCTTTTAGCTTTATTGGCTCTCCTCCCACCTACTAACCCATCCTTCTCTCTTCCTCTAGGAGAGAGCAAGAAAAGAAAAGGAAAAAAAAAAAAAAAAAAAAAAGAAAAGAAAGAAAATAGAAGATCCTCACTCACTACAACTAGTAAGGATCACAAGACTTGTATCAAACCAATCCACAAATCTCTTTTATTATTATTATTATTCTAATTTATTTTATTTATATATCCATATTTTTTTCCTTTTAGCGTTCTGTGGACTGATTTGAAGAACAAGGTGTTATGGGTCCCTCCGACATATGGGACTCACACACTTTTGAAAAAGAAAAAAGAAAGAAAACATGTTATTTGAAGAAAGAAAGAAAAGAAAAGAAAAAGGAAAATCAACAATTACAGGCAATTGTTGACAAAATAGAGAGCCGTGAATGAGTTATACACGGCTCATTTACTAACCTCTCCTATAAATAGAGGTAGCAAGCCTCAAGCAAACCACACAGCAGAAGATGAAGAAAAAAAAAATGTAGAGAGAGTTATCTAGTTTTAGGAAGGGTTTCCTAAAACTAGGCGAGGGAAAAATAGTGAGGAAATTATTATGGGGTGTTTTTGAAAAACACTTTGAGTGCTACTATTTTTATATTGCTATTTTTGTGTGCCTACTATTTTTTTAATAGTGGAAGAATTATTTGGAGTTTGTCCCGAGGACGTAGCCCTAAACAGTTGAGGGTGAACCACGTAAATTTCTGTGTCATATTTTGATTATTCCGCTGCATAAATTTTCTCTTAATTGGTTGAAAGGGCTCAACGAGTGGTATCAGAGCTGAGGCAAGTGGTACCTGAAGCCCAGCAACTGGTATCAGAGCTGATGCCCAACAACTTGTATCAGAGCTGATGCTCATCAACTGGTATCAGAGCCGAAGGTTTCGGCATGTCCAGCCAGTCAGATAGCGGTACCGGATCCGTGGATATATTTTGAAAATAAATATACCATGACGAAGAGAAAATTATGACGAGTCCATTGGTGCTGTTCGCTCGGAAAGACGTTGCAGAATCGACTTAATGATGAATAGTAAAATAGTAACTTAAAGTTGATGGTGAAAAATACTATTGGCGTTACTGTTGCCGAGTCCGTTTCAAGTAAGCCTAGCACTATTCACGCATAGTACTATTCACGTGTACAGTTACTATTCATGCATACAGTTACTATTTGAGTATACTGTTACTATTCATGGTCACTATTCACGTGTAATACTGTTCACGTATATGGTTTATGTTGGTGATGATTTTCTGCACAAGTCAAAATGGACAAGCAAAATGATCAGTCTAAATGGCGGGAATTACCATATATGGAGAAATGAGATATCTCCTTATGGTAATCAAAATGCATTTGCCTGTGTTTATTTGAACTAAACCGGAAGACAAGACTGTTGAGGAATGGGCTTTTGAGCATGCGTCCAAATCTCGGTTGGTAGATTTGATGATGAAAGTTTCTGTAGCACCTTCAGAAATGGTCAGTGGAAGCTCACAAAAGGTTCATTTATGGTAGCTAAAGATCGAAAGCTGTACGTGATGCATGCGAAACTCTCCTAAGACACTTTGAGTGTAGCGGAGAATGACAGTACAGTTGAATTGTGGCATAAACGACTACGCCACATGAGTAAGAAAACTCTAGCAAGAAAGAACGTACTACCTGGATTGGATGAAGTTCACCTAGACAAGTGTCCTGATTGTATGGCTAGAAAGCTAAACAGAGTAGCTTTCAAGATTACCCCTCCTTCTAGAATGAAGAATGCATTAAATCTAATTCATTCATATTTGTGTGGACCATTGACAATGTCATATGGTGGAAATCGATATTTTGTGATATTTATCGATGACCATTCTAGAAAGACTTGGGTATACACGTTGAAGTCTTCTAAACCTGGTTGAGAGACACATATGCAAGAAGCTGAAGTGTATCAGGACAGATAATGGTGGAGAATACATTGAGCCATTTGATGCTTTCTGCAAAGAGCATGCCATTCGACATCAAACGACACCTCCCAAGATGCCGCAACTGAACAATTTGGCTGAGAGGATGAATAAAACTTTGATGGAGAGAGTCAGATGTTTACTCTCACATGCAAAGTTGTCTAAAAGATTGAGGGTGAAGCGTTACTCACAGCAGTTCGCCGTTCACTCTGTTTCCCTCTACAGTATGATACTCCAGAGAGAGTATGGTTAGGAAAGGATGTTTCCTATGATCATTTGCGAGTGTTTGGTTGCAAAGCCTTCGTTGATATCGCGAAGGATGAATGGTCTAAGCTTGATGTCAAGACTAGACGGTGTGTATTCATTGGCTATGGCCAAGAGCAATGTGGCTATAGGTTTTATGACCCAATCCAGAAGACGATTATAAGAAATCGTGATGCTGTATTTGTTGAAGATCAGACTATTGAAGATACTGAAGCAGAGTGCCAATAGATCTGATGAAGACTCAACAGACATACAAAGAGTCCCTCCAATAGAACGCAGACAAATTGGAGATGAAGAAAATGTTCCACAAGAACAAGTGCCAGAGTTAGAAAATCCAGAAGTTCCTAATCAGAATGAACCAGATGAAGATTATGGTGTTCATGTTCAACCACCAGCACCGGAAGGTTCTTAAACATTAAGAAGATCTAGTAGAGTCTGACAACCATCTACTAGATATCCAGTCAATGAGTATGTACTGATGACTGACGGGGGAGAACCTGAAAGCTTTGAAGAAGCTATGGCAAATGAACACAAGGGGAACTAGATTGAAGCCATGCAAGATGAAATGAAGTCCTTGCATGAGGATGAAACATTTGAGCTGGTGAAGTTGCCTAAAGGCAAGAAAGCTTTGAAGAACAAGTGGCTGTTCAAGATCAAGCAGGAAGAACACAGCTCCCAACCATGATTCAAAGCTAGACTGGTTGTGAAAGGATTCAATCAAAGAAAGGGTATTGATTTTGATCTTTTCACAGTTGTGAAAATGACATCCATTCGGACAGTGCTCGGAATGGCCACCAGTTTTGATCTAGAAATCGAGCAAATGGATGGAAAGACTACCTTCCTACATGGAGATTTGGAAGAAGAAATATACATGGATCAGCCAGAGGATTTCGTAGAAAAAGAGGATTGTGTTTGCAAACTGAGGAAGAGCTTTACAGCTTGAAGCAGGCACTGAGACAGTGGTACAAGAAGTTTGAGTCTGTTATGGGGGAGCAAGGCTACAGAAAGACTACTTCAGATCACTATATTTCTATGAAGAAATTCTCTGATGATGACTACATTGTTTTTGCTCTATGTGGTTGATATGGTGACTGTTGGTCAGAATTAATAGCTTGAAGAAACAGCTAAGTAAGTCTTTTACTATGAAAGACTTGGGACAGCAAAGCAGATTCTTGGCATGAAGATTATAAGGAATCAAAGAGCCAAGAAATTATGGTTGTCACAGGAGAAGTACATTGAGAAAGTACTTCAAAGGTTTAGAATGGAAAACGCTAAAGCGGTTAGTTGTCCTCTTACTAATCACTTTAAATTGAGTTCTAAATGGTGCCCTTCTACAGATGGAGAGAAGGAAGAAATGGAAAAGATTCCATATGCTTCAGCAGTTGAAAGCTAGATGAATGCCATGGTTTGTACACGGCCAGATATTGCTCACTCAGTTGGAGCAATGAGTTGGTTTCTTTCAAATCCTGGAAAGGAACATTGGACTGCAGTGAAATGGATTTTCAGGATATCCAATCACATTTGCAGGGGGAGCTGTGTCGTGGCAGTCAAGATTACAGAAGTGTGTTGCTCTGTCGACAACTGAGACAAAAGGAGAAGTTCGAGCTATGTGTCAAAGCGGCAGGAATGGAGAGTCCCACTACGTCGTCGGGAGGGGGAGAATTGTTGTGGGTCCCTCTGACATGTGGGACCCACACACTTTTGAAAAAGAAAAAAAAGAAGGAAAACATGTTCTTTGAAGAAAGAAAGAAAAGAAAAGAAAATGGAAAATCAACAATTACAGGCAATTGTTGACAAAATGGAGAGCTGTGAATGAGTTATACATGACTCATTTACTAACCTCTCCTATAAATAGAGGTAGTGAAGCCTCAAGCAAAGCACACAGCAGAAGAAGAAGAAAAAAAAATGTAGAGAGAGTTATCTAGTTTTAGGAAGGGTTTCCTCAAACTAGGGGAGGGAAAAATAGTGAGGAAATTATTATGGGGTGTTTTTGGAAAACACTTTGAGTGCCACTATTTTTGTATTGCTCTCTTTGTGTACCTACTATTTTTTTAATAGTGGAAGAATTATTTGGAGTTTGTCCCGTGGACGTAGCCCTAAACAGTTGAGGGTGAACCACGTAAATTTCTGTGTGTCATATTTTGATTATTCTGCTGCGTCAATTTTCTCTTAATTGGTTGAAAGGGCCCAACGAGTGGTATCAGAGCTGAGGCAAGTGGTACCTGATGCCCAACAACTGGTATCAGAGCTGATGCCCAACAACTTGTATCAGAGCTGATGCCCATCACAAGGAAATATGAGGTGCAAAACCAAATGGGTTTGATCAAATTGTAAAAGGAAAATTCTTTTCTCTCAAGAAGAACACTACTTGAAACTCAGATGGTATTAATGGAGTCACAAAGCAGTAATAGTACCAAAGCAATAGCAACTACAACAAAAATAGTATAAAAAATAAAAAACAAGAATCAACTGTTTCTTCACTCCAATCAATCCCTTTTGGAAACCAATCACATGGGTCTACTTCTATGGCCACGACCATTGCCGCCGCCACCACTGTTTCTGCGGCTACCACGGGCCCATTTGTGGGTTCCATCTCCAACCAAATTAGTGTGAACCAATCACCGTATAACTCTAATTTTGTTATAACCATACCCGCAACCAAAAGACCATCGAAAGACCGACATACAAAGGTAATTGGCCATGGATGGAGAATCCGTATGCTGGCGTTATGTGCAGCAAGAGTTTTTCAATTGACCAGAGAATTAGGTCATAAATCTGATGGAGAAACAATTGAATTGTTTTTACAACAGGCAGAACCAGCTATTATCGCAGCTACTGGTGCTGGTACAATTCCTGCAAATTTCTCTAGATTAAATGTATCTTTACATAACAGTGGTACTACTATTTCAGCGCCATTGTCAAAATTAGAACTCTCTCTTTTCATAATAATTTAGGTTTTCATGATACCAGCAACAATATTAACAGGATGCGAATTACGTGAAAAAAAATATATAGTGAAGATCTTTTTAAAGAAACATCAACTGCAACCCAACATCAATTCACTGAACTAGAAGTCCACACAAATTCTAGCAAGACAAGAATTGGATTTCAAGGTCAAGAACAACAACAACAACAACTAGTGCATTCTATTAGACCATCAAATGTTCTTGCAACTCCGGCAACTATGTGGGCAGTTGCAGCAGCTCCAGCAGTTACAAATGGTAGTAATGCATTTTGGATATTACTAGTTGGATGCGGCGTGATAGGTGTTGTTTGTATAGTATTTTTAATATAGTTTTTATTAGGATTTTTAATATTTTTTTAATTACTTCATTTGTTTTTATTTAGTTTTATTTATGTTTTGTTAAAGCTTCTTTGAATCACATTTCACTTGATCTTAGGGAATTTTGCAGCATTTTTATAGGAAATCAACCAAAAATAAAGAAAAGAGTATTCCTAAGTTCAGACTCTAGCACGCCTTGGGCGTGTCATCTAGCACCCTCGTGCTGTGTTAAAGTGAACAGAGACTCAGGAGCTAGCACGCCCAACCTGTGCCAAAGAGCACGCCCGTGCTATAAGAGGTTGTCGATTCTTGAGCGTGCTCACCCCAGCACAGCTCGCGCTGCAACTGCCTCGAAGTCTCCAGACCCTGGCATGCCCAAGCCGTGCCAGAGAGCACGCTCGTGCCGCAAGTGACTGTCTATCCTTGAGCGTGCACATCCAAACACGGCCTGTGCTGCATCCACCTCAGAGCCTAGCACGCCCACACCGTGCCAGACAGCACGCCCGTGCTGAAGGCCAGACTTTACCTTGGGCCGAGAATGTCAATTCTAGCCCGTGCCACTTGCATGGACCCGCATGAGACGCTTTTCTGACTTGCCAATCAGGTAAATTCTATTTAGATGCTGAGAGAATCCTGATTGGGAAGTAATACAAAGCCTAAACAGTTTTCTGCCGCAAGAAGATCTCTTACTTAATAGGAGATCAATTTTCCTAAAAGGATCAAGAAGATATTTTTCAGAAAGCCTATAAAAAGAGAAAGACTAGCTATGAAAAAGGATTCTGGATATACCATCCTTTGCTCTATTAATTCCTACATAGTTTTCTCTCTTAAAGACTTCAAGTACTGAATATTGGTGTGAAGATTCAAGGAAGCCATTCAAGCTTATTACCGACTAGTTTTTATCCTAAACTCTCTTTTTGTTTGTTATTCTTATGGAATTATTTACAAATTCAATTGAATTTTATTTAATTACTATGTAGAACTAAACTCTCATACTAGGGATTTGATGTAGCTTAATTTCGATTCCAATTTATAATATTAGATTTGCTTTTCTTTGTTCAAGGTATAATTTATTATTGAACTTAATGCTTCCAGGCAGAGTTTTTCCCTGAATTGATTTATTTCATTAATCACTATTGGGAGAAGGGTTTTTGATATGAAAAAGGTAATAAATTACATGAGAATAATAACTTGATGCGGAAGCTATATGGTTTGACTCATGGGGGTTTTCATAAGTTAATGACCTTAGGTTATGAATTCATAAACAAACCATAAAACTTAATGATTCAATTCATGTTTGATTACACTATTGGAAGATAGGTAACTAGACCGGGTTAAAATAGCAAACAATACATCGGAAGAGCTTGTTAGTGATTTTAGGATTATTTTTCCTACTTGAACAATTAAAACTGATTAACAAAGTAATAAAATAAATTGGATAGAATTAAGTGAAATCAAAATCCCTCGTAGTTTTAATCATTGGTTTCTTCTCATCGAATTGCATTGCTTGATTTCTTTTATTTCTCTTTACTTATTTAGATTTTTGTTAAAATAATTCTCCTTATTATCGTCTAGATAATAATAAGTTAATATACTTTTGGTACTTGGTATACAATCCTTGTGGGATGATACTCTAGTCATTATTTATTACTTATTGTGATTTCGTAAACTTGTGAAAAAGCCAGTCAAGTTTTTGGCGCCGTTGCCGGGGATTGGCGTTACCAATATCAATACTAATTACCTTATTATTACTTTAGACATTTATTTTTATTTTTATTTTCACTTTTATTTTTTCTAGAAGAATATTTCAGGTGTTTATGTAAAGAAGGTCTGGTAGAATTGAGCCCTTAATCTTTGATCCAGAAATTGAAAAAACTAGTTGCAGAAACAACATTACTAGGAGAGCGCAAAGGAGAGAACAAGAGCAACAAGCAAATATGGATGATGATTTAGACATAAAGAGCAATCCTCTACAAGGAGAACATCAGATTGTGCCACCAGGGACCAATAATAATAATAAAAGACCTCAACTTCTTGTCCGCACCTTGCGAGACTACATAACTAATTCTCTGAATGGGGCCACTTCAAGTATCACTAGGTGTTGCGTCTCTTTTGAGTTCTCGCAAGTATACGGATCGCAACGTAGTAATAAAAAGATCGATCCCACGAGGAACGGGTTATGTCCACTTTACTACTCATCCTTAACACTTATGTTTACAGCAATAAAAGATAAAATGATTAAACTACAATTATATTTAAAGTATAATTAAATATACTATTTAATTCTATAGATAAAGATATAGTAGAATACTTAGAAGAATTGATCATGCATTAGATTTTCTTTTTCTATAACAAAACGTGTAACATGCAATAAATGATTCTTTAATCACATATGGTAAAGTATAATTCAACCTCTCGGTACAGAATTACTCTATTTATTATATGTATCTCTACATACAACAAATGCCTTACTTTGTCAAATATTAAACCTAGTTCTTATTCTTTGATTATTTCAATAAGTTAGACTTAACTTTGACAAAGCAAGTTAAAGATTCACATGCAAATCCAACTAAATGAATTCTATCTCTTTGATCCTTACTGAATTATTTCTTTCTGAGAATATAATTAAGTAAGCTTGATTAAACAAAGACCAAAAGATAACTTAACGAAACTTTATTGAATGAAACCAAATAACATTGTTGCTTTGCATAGAAAATTATGAAGCACAACATGCAAAAAGTCTTTAATAAAACAAGAGAAAGATAGAAATAATCAAACTCAAGCCTCTTGGAGGGCGTCACACCTCGAGGAACTTCTGGATGTTCTTTGCACGAACAATAATAAGTGACTCTCGTCATCTTATTTCTAAGCACTACTTTATTATTTTTCTACTGTATTCTAATACTACATTTTGCCTACTGCATAATGCATATTACATAATGCATCATTTCCTTTTGATTTGGATTACAATTTATAGAAGAGGAAGAGGGTGTTGGTTATGATGATGATTGGTTGGCCAAAAGGTGCTTTAGATGACTCCTCTTGGGAAAAGTCCCGACCTATGCATGGAAGGACATGTTTTTCTGATGAAAAGACAGCAATTACGTCTCCTGGAAACATGACTCGCGCTCGCGCTTGTAAAGGTCGCGCTCGCGACTTCTGCTCCAAATGCTTCTGCCTCTCAACAGTGAATTGCGCGCTCGCGCAAATGGAAGGCGCGCTCGCGCATTTCGCTGGCAAACCTTCTGCCTCTCAAAAGTGATTTGCGCGCTCGCGCAGATGGAAGGCGCGCTCGCGACTTGGCTTTTCTGGGTGTAGGTTGCGCGCGCGACTTTTTCTGGTGCTCGCGACTGGCCTATTTCTTTTCCAACGCGACCTCCTTCGCATCGCGAAGTCTGCTGAGAAATTTTCTTCCATTTTTATCAACTTTTTGGTCCTCTTTTCTATATAAAGCAAGCCTTTTCATTCCTTTGCTCAAATTGTGTTCCTATAATCACTTTGAAATAAAAACAATACGAGCAAACGTAAAATATATAAAAATAACATACATTCATGCAAACTATATGAAAATAACATAACAAAATTTGCCCGCTTTGCGAGGCTATCAATTCCCCCACACTTAGCTCTTTGCTTGTCCCTAAGCAAAAACATTTATCTTTCTTTTGAACTCATGTTGATCATGTTTATTTTTACTCATTGATTTAGACTTCTTAAGTAATCTACCAAAGATAAGAGATTGATGTGTTTTATGAACCAAGTAATATAAATAAGTATGACATCTAAAATCTTCAATATAGTAAACAAATAATCTAAAGTATACATAATCTAGTCATTTAAATATGAGATAGGCAGTCATCTTCCTTAGAATGAAAAATAGGAAGTATTTAGGACAATTCTAGCACACATGTATTGTTTCTTATCTCAAGGCATTTTTAGGTAACCTATTTCTTTTTCATAAAGTGGTTGCATTTTATGCTCCATACCACTTCTCATTTTTTGTATTTCCTTTTGTGGTTGCATTTTATGCTCCATACCACATTTTTCTTTTGCTCACATTTTTTTTTTAACTTAGAGATATGCGGGAACGTAAATGGTAAGTGGTTGCATTTTATGCTCCGTACCATTTTGTTTTAGAACGGATTTCCATTATTCCCTCTATCGTATTTTATTTTTCTCTCTTAAAATACCTTCATCCTTTATTGATAAGAAACATACAAGTATTATGGCTTTAGTTTCCCTTTTCTTCCTATTCTTTATTCAAGTTAAGATTCATGCTTCTCTAAAGCCAAAGATAATGTCTAGATAGTTAACTAAAGATTAACATTTGCTAAAACAAAAATTTCATATGTCATATGTAATAACTTAATACCTAAGTTCATATAAGCATTTAAATCTCTTAATCATGGTATATTATTCAAGATTTCTATTTCAACAAACAAAATATAAACAAATCAACATGTAGAGACTAAAACGTTGAACTAAGGCAAAGAAGTTGATTTTTTTTTTTTTTTAATTGTCACATTTTTTTTTTTTAACTTAACTTAACTTATATGAAATGAAATGAAAATGTAGGTCTCCCCCACACTTGAAAGACACAATGTCCTCATTGTGGGAGGATATATTCAAAGAACACACAATGCACATGCATAAACACACAATAAAGTACTAAAAAATAAAAATAAAAACCAAAGAAGGACAGAAAAACCTTAGGCCTCCGGAGAACCTGGAGGTGACGGAGTGAATTCGATGTTTTGTTTCTGGAAATGTTTCATCCACTTCCGTTCCATACCTGCGTGGTTTTTCTGGATTTTGTGCAATTATTATCCCATGTCGAAAACTGTGACCTGCAAATTTTCCTGGGATTGCCGTAATGCATCCACTTTACTCAAAACTTGCTTCCATCCGGCGACTTCATCTTCTTCTTCTTCTGCTTTTTTTTGGCCTTTTGTTTGAACGGTATAGTCATGATATGATGGAGGAGTATCGTTGAAAGCAAAAACAAAAAATGGGGTTGTTGTGAAGTGTATTGCACTGGCAGAGTTGGGGATATTGACAGAGGAATAGAAACCCTTGGGAAGGAGAAGGGTTGAATTTGAATCTGGAAAAGACAGTTGTGACTTTCTGACCGTTTGGACAGTCGCGCTTGCGAATTCCTTATTCGCGATCGCATCTCAAATTTGCGTCTTGCGAATGGCTTTCTCCAACCTTTCTGACTTCTGTGGCACCCTATTCGCGCTCGTGCTTGCTTTTATCGCGATCGCGAATGTCGATCTCAAAACTTCTGACTTTCTTTATAACTAAGTCGCGCCAGCGTATATTTTTATCACGGTCGCGATCAATGATCTCAAACCTGTTGTCTTTTTTTTTTTTTTTATACAGATATCGCGCCCGCGCTTCCATAAATCGCGCTCGCGTAATCTGTTTCTGCAAAGGCAACATGTGCTGCACATTAAACAAATATTAGTCCTTTTAAGCCCCAGATTTTTGGCTTTTAATCAAAGAAAATATTCAAAATGTAAACCTTAGAAGAAACAAAAATAAAACTACTAGAAGTAAACATATATATATATATATATATATATATTAGATCAAAATGTTGTAAATCATACATAAGAATTTTCGTTAAATGACAAAACACCGTTCCCCGGCAACGGCGCCAAAAACTTGTTGCGTCTCTTTTGAGTTCCCGCAAGTATACGGATCGCAACGTAGTAATAAAAAGATCGATCCCACGAGGAACGGGTTATGTCCACTTTACTACTCATCCTTAACACTTATGTTTATAGCAATAAAAGATAAAATGATTAAACTACAATTATATTTAAAGTATAATTAAATATACTATTTAATTCTATAGATAAAGATATAGTAGAATACTTAGAAGAATTGATCATGCATTAGATTTTCTTTTTCTATAACAAAACGTGTAACATGCAATAAATGATTCTTTAATCACATATGGTAAAGCATAATTCAACCTCTCGGTACAGAATTACTCTATTTATTATATGTATCTCTACATACAACAAATGCCTTACTTTGTCAAATATTAAACCTAGTTCTTATTCTTTGATTATTTCAATAAGTTAGACTTAACTTTGACAAAGCAAGTTAAAGATTCACATGCAAATCCAACTAAATGAATTCTATCTCTTTGATCCTTACTGAATTATTTCTTTCTGAGAATATAATTAAGTAAGCTTGATTAAACAAAGACCAAAAGATAACTTAACGAAACTTTATTGAATGAAACCAAATAACATTGTTGCTTTGCATAGAAAATTATGAAGCACAACATGCAAAAAGTCTTTAATAAAACAAGAGAAAGATAGAAATAATCAAACTCAAGCCTCTTGGAGGGCGTCACACCTCGAGGAACTTCTGGATGTTCTTTGCACGAACAATAATAAGTGACTCTCGTCATCTTATTTCTAAGCACTACTTTATTATTTTTCTACTGTATTCTAATACTACATTTTGCCTACTGCATAATGCATATTACATAATGCATCATTTCCTTTTGATTTGGATTACAATTTATAGAAGAGGAAGAGGGTGTTGGTTATGATGATGATTGGTTGGCCAAAAGGTGCTTTAGATGACTCCTCTTGGGAAAAGTCCCGACCTATGCATGGAAGGACATGTTTTTCTGATGAAAAGACAGCAATTACGTCTCCTGGAAACATGACTCGCGCTCGCGCTTGTAAAGGTCGCGCTCGCGACTTCTGCTCCAAATGCTTCTGCCTCTCAAAAGTGAATTGCGCGCTCGCGCAAATGGAAGGCGCGCTCGCGCATTTCGCTGGCAAACCTTCTGCCTCTCAAAAGTGATTTGCGCGCTCGCGCAGATGGAAGGCGCGCTCGCGACTTGGCTTTTCTGGGTGTAGGTTGCGCGCGCGACTTTTTCTGGTGCTCGCGACTGGCCTATTTCTTTTCCAACGCGACCTCCTTCGCATCGCGAAGTCTGCTGAGAAATTTTCTTCCATTTTTATCAACTTTTTGGTCCTCTTTTCTATATAAAGCAAGCCTTTTCATTCCTTTGCTCAAATTGTGTTCCTATAATCACTTTGAAATAAAAACAATACGAGCAAACGTAAAATATATAAAAATAACATACATTCATGCAAACTTTATGAAAATAACATAACAAAATTTGCCCGCTTTGCGAGGCTATCACTAGGCCTAGGGTGGAAGCCAACTATTTTGAGATCAAAACTACAATTATTCATATGCTTTCCACTTCAATTCAATATGGAGGTTTTCCTAGTGAAGATCCTAATGCCCATGTCACAAATTTCCTGGAGATTTGTGATACATTCAAGCAAAACAGAGTTTCTGAGGATGCCATAAAATTGAGACTGTTTCCTTTCACTCTAAGGGATAAGGCACGATCTTGGTTACAATCATGCCCTGTTGGAAGTTTTACTACATGGGACAATGAATTTTGCCCATCAGGATCAAGAGAGTTTGTATGAAGCTTGGGAAAGATTTAAGGATCTATTGAGGAAGTGCCCACATCATAGCCTATCCAAGTGGTTACAGGTACAAACTTTTTATAATGCATTATCTCCTAACATAAAGATTACTTTAGATGTAGCTGGTGGTGGATCTTTTGAAAGAAAGGAAATTGCTAAGGCATATGATTTGATAAAAGAGATGGCAAGCAACAGCCATTATCAAAACAGTTCTGAAAGGAAAAAGCCTGTAGGAGTTTGTGAGATTGATGCCATTATCGCACTCAATGCCAAGGTGGATAATATGGTAAGAAAGTTGGATTTGTTGAAAACTAACTCTGTTAATTCTATTGTGCAAGCATGTGACAGGTGTAATGGACAACATGGAATTAGAGATTGCATGTTGGATTCTTTAAATCAACAAACTTTGGAGCAAGCCAACTATGTGATGAATCAAGGAAGGAAGAACTACCCATATTCTAACTCTTACGATAACAGGTTGAGGAATCATTCTAATCTTTCTTATGGGAACTCAAACAACACCTTGAATACACCACCAGGTTTTCCGTCTCAAGAGAAGAAAACTCATGATGATCTTCTCACTGTTCTCTCTAAATCTCACATGGAGTTCATGAACGAAACTCGGGAAAATCACAAAATGCAACAAGCTGCGATAAGGAACTTAGAAATTCAACTCGAGCAGTTTGCTAACATGATGGCCTCTAGACCTCAAGGTACGTTACCTAGTAACACTGAAACAAATCCCAAATAATAGGTACAAGCTATCACTTTGAGGAATGGCAAACAATTGGAGGATCCACCCAGGACGGAGGCCGAGAAGGAGGAGCAGAAAAAGATCCCCATCGTTGACTTGGAAGAGAAAGATGAAGTGAAAACCTATGTTCCACCTGTTCCTTTCCCACAAAGGCTCAAGAAATCACAAGATGATAAGAGTTTCCTCAAATTTCTTGATATGTTCAAAAAGCTGCAAATAAACATCCCTTTTGCTGAAGCCCTTGCTCAAATGCCCAGTTATGTAAAATTTTTGAAGGAGATCCCGAGCAAAAAAAAGGAAGATCGATGATCAAGGAACGGTAATGTTAACAGAGTAGTGTAGTGTAATCATTCAAAACAAATTGCCTCCAAAGTTAAAAGATCCAGGAAGTTTTTCTATCCCTTCTAATATTGGAAAACTTGATTTTGAAAAAGCTTTAGCAGATTTAGGTGCAAGCATTAATATTATGTCTTATGAGGTTTTTAAGATGCTAGGGATGGGAGAGCTGAAACCAACAAGAATGTCTCTACAATTGGCGGATCGATCAATCAAATATCCAAGAGGAATTGTAGAAGATGTGCTCGTCAACATAGGTAAATTTATTTTCCTGTTGATTTCGTTATTCTTGACATTGATGAAGATAGAGAAGGATCCCTAATCCTTGGAAGACATTTCCTTGCAACTGCAAAAGCATTAATCAATGTTTACGAGGGTAAGTTAACCTTAAAGGTAGGTCAAGAGGAAGTTGTTTTTGATGTTCTTAAATCTTGTAAGCTTCCTATGTATTATAATGATTGCTTTAGAATTGATGTTATTAATGATTGTGTAAAAGACACCTTGAATGTTGAAAATAAAGTGACCATTGATAAAGGTGACATTAATGATCAAAGCATCAAAGGTAAGGAAGTAAGTGAATCACCAAAGTAAGAATTAAAAAAACATCCATCTCATTTAAAATATGCATTCTTAGGTGAGAGTAATTCTTTTCCTGTCATTATTTCCTCTCACTTATCACTTGATTAAGAGAAAATGTTGTTGCAGGTTCTAGGAAAGCATAAGAAAGCTTTAGGTCGGTCCATCGCAGATTTGAAGGGGATAAGTCCAAGTGTGTGCATGCACAAGATCTTGATGGAAGAGGACTACAAACCTACAGTTGAGCATCAATGGAAATTAAATCCAAACATGAAGGAAGTAGTCAAAGCTGAAATCATTAAGCTTTTGGATGCTGGCATTATCTATCCAATCTCAAATAGTAAGTGGGTAAGTCCTGTTCAAGTTGTTCCAAAGAAAGGAGGTATGACAGTTGTTTCTAACAAGAATAATCAGTTAATTCCTACTAGAACTGTCACAGGTTGGCGTGTGTGTATTGATTTTCAAAAATTGAACAAAGCAACACGTAAAGATCACTTTCCTTTACCTTTTATTGATCAAATGCATGAAAGACTTGCAGGTTACCCTTACTACTATTTTCTAGATGGTTATTCAGGGTATTTGCAAGTACCTATAGCTCTTGAGGATCAAGAAAAGACTACCTTCACTTGCCCTTATGGTACTTTTGCTTATAAGAGAATGCCTTTTGGGTTGTGTAATGCACCTGCAACTTTTCAAAGGTGTATGATGTCCATATTTTCTGACATGGTTGAAAAATTCATTGAAATATTTATGGATGATTTTTCTGTGTTTGGTTCTTCTTTTAATTCTTGTCTCTATAACCTTTCTCTAGTAATGCAGCAATGTGAGGATCTAACCTTGTTTTGAATTGGGAAAAATGTCACTTTATGGTTAGTGAAGTATTGTTTTAGAGCATAAAATCTCAGAAAAGGGATTGAAGTGGACAAAGCCAAAATAAAGGTAATTGAAAAGCTTCCACCTTCAAATTCAGTGAAGGGAGTAAAGAGTTTTCTTGGCCATGCAGGTTTCTACTGGAGATTTATCAAGGATTTCTCAAAAATCACAAAACCTCTTTGTAATTTATTAGTTAAGGATGTTCCTTTTGATTTTAACAAAGAGTGTTTGAATGCTTTTAACAGATTGAAGAATGAATTGATTTCAGCTCCTATCATTGCTGAATCGGATTGGAGCCTACCTTTTGAACTCATGTGTGATGCTAGTGATTATGCTATAGGAGCTATTCTTGGGCAAAGAAGAGAAAAGAAGTTGCATGTTATTTATTATGCTAGTCTTACATTAAATGATGCACAATTAAATTATGCCACCACTGAAAAGGAGCTTCTTGCTGTTGTCTTTACTTTTCATAAATTTAGAGCATATTTGATTGGAGCTAAAACAATAGTCTATACTGATCACTTCGCTATTAAGTACTTGTTAGAAAAGAAAGATGCAAAGCCTAGACTCATTCGTTGGGTTCTTCTTTTGTAGGAATTTGATTTGGAGATTCATAATAAAAAGGGAACCGGGAACCGTGTAGCTGATCATTTGTCAAGGCTTGAGTTGGGGGAAGATAAGTAAGAGGAGTTGCAAATCAATGAAGATTTCCCCCATGAACATCTCATTCTTCTAACCAATATGCAGGCTCCATAGTATGCCGATATAGTTAACTATCTTGCTTGCAAAATTACTCCTCCTAATCTTTCTTATCAACAAAAGAAAAAATTCTTTCATGATCTTAAATATTATTATTAGGAGGAGCCTTTTTTATTCAAGTATTGTAGTGACCAACTCTTTAGACGATGTGTGCCGGAAGAAGAGATGAAAAGTGTTCTTCATTTTTGTCATTCAATGGAATGTGGAGGACACTTTAGAGCGAGCAAGACGGTAGCACGTGTTTTAGAAAGTAGTTTATATTGGCCTAACTTATTTAAAGATGCTTTTAACTTTGTTCATCTTTGTGATCGTTGTCAAAGATTAGGGAATATCTCAAAGAGACATGAGATGCCATCGAACAACATCCTTGAAGTGGAGATTTTTTATGTTTGGGGTTTGGATTTCATGGGGCCCTTTCCCTCTTCTTATTCCAACCAATAAATTTTAGTGGCGGTGGATTATGTCTCCAAATGGGCGGAGGTAGTTGCTTTTCCCAACAATGATGCCAAGAGTGTGATGAACTTCATAAAGAAATACATTTTTCATACGTCATTGTACCCCTCGAGCATTAATCACTAACGGAGGTAAGCATTTTTGCAATAAGTACTTAGATTCCCTTCTTTCAAAATATGGTGTTACTCATCGTGTAGGTACCCCATACCATCCAAAAACTAGTGGACAAGTAGAGGTCACAAATAGGGAAATCAAGAAAATTTTGGAAACTATAATTGGACAATCAAGGAAGCACTGGTCCAAGAAGCTCGATGATGCACTTTGGGCATATAGAACTGCTCTGAAAACACCAATTGGTATGTCTTCGTATCGAATAGTCTATGGTAAGGCATGTCATCTACCTGTTGAGTTAGAACGCAAAGCATATTGGGCAGTCAAGTTTCTCAATTTTAATACCAACGAGGTACGTAAAAAGAGGTTGCTTCAACTGAATATGATAAATGAAATGAGGCTCCATTCTTATGAGAATGCCAAAATCTATAAAGATCGTACTAAACAATGGCATGATAAGCACATCATTGTGAGAGGTCTGAAGGTCGGCCAACAGATATTGCTCTATAACTCCAGGCTTCATCTTTTTTCAGGAAAATTGCGCTTTAGGTGGTCCGGGCCATTCACGATCAAAGAAATTTTTCCTCATGGAACAGTTGAAATAATGAATGGGAATCGGAGCTTTAAGGTCAATGAACAACGATTGAAAGTTTACCAGGATGGAGGTTTTGATCCAGTGAAAACCGCTCTCAGTCTTGCCTAAATTGGGTCTAGTGCGTAGAGCTTAACGACGTTACACAAAAGTGCTTATAGGAGACAACCCATTTTCTTTTCTTTAAATTCTTCCATTTTGTTTTATTTTTGTTACTTTTTCGTTTATTTTTTCCAAAATTTTAATCATTCTTGCCTTGTGTTGTTAGTCCAAAAATTTTCAGGTAAAACAAGAACTCAGGCTCCAGCATGCCCTGATCGTGCAGGGCGTGCTCTTCAACACAGTCGTTCTATTAAAAGGGGAACTCTTTCCAGGTTCAGAGGCTAGCACGCCTGTGCAGGTAAGCCGTATTGTCTCATAAGTTCAGAGGCTAGCACGCACCAGCCGTGCACCTCAGCACGCCCGTGCCAGGAAAAACTGTTGATCTCCAGTCGTGCTCACCTCAGCACGCCTGTGTTGCCACCACCTCGCGAGGTCCACAGCTCAGCACGCCCCAACCATATCAGACAGCACGGCCTTCCCACACTGTGAAATTTATTTTTTAAAATAGCGTGCTATGACTTTTCAATTACCGCGCAAACCCTATCTCCTTCTCCCTTTAAATAGCACACGTTCTTCTTCATTTTCTTCACCTCTTTTCCATTTCCTCTCTACCAAAACTCTTCATCTTCCATTTTTTTCTCTGATTTTCACCATGCCTCCACGATACAAGAGACAAAGATCTATCGCTTCAGTGGCAGCAAGAGTCTGACCCACGGCTCCTCCATCACCACCTCCTCCCGCGGGTCCTGCTCCTTCACCATTCGAAATTGACACGCTCGAGCAGCAAGAAAGGTACACTAAACTCTCTCTCCAGCTTATTTTTCCCAACCGTTTCATTGATGAAAATGCTTTAGCAAAAATAGGACTTAGAGATGTTGTACTAGAGCCTCTTAAGCGAATTGGGTGGGAGAACTTTATTGCTATGAAGGATTTCATGTATGCTCCCATGACTTTAGAATTTTTAAATTCTTATTCTACTGATATTTCTGTATTGCCTGATGCATATCTTAGTAAGATTAGTTTCAGACATTTTGGCAGAAATTATGAATTATCGGTGAATGAGGTGAGCCATATATTTGGGTTTACCACTGAGAATGCCATTAAGCAAATACCCAAAGATTTCAATGATCGTGGAACATGGACAAGATTGACTAGGGAAATTAGGTACAATCCTAGATTATCGAAAGCCTCAAACCTAAGAAACTCAGCATATAGGTATATTCATAAATTTTTGGCTAACATAATTTTTGGACGTAGTGAGAATGATGGGGTGTTGAGCCTACATGAATTATACTTTATTTGGGCAATGGACTAGGGCATTCTTTTTAATGTTGGTTTTGGTTATGCTAACGATGGTCTAGAATTGCAAGGGCAGAAAAGGGAGCTATTATGATTGGATGTTTTGTGACCCATATTGCTTCTTATTTGAGAGCGTGGAACCCTGTTTTCGACTGGTTTATGATATTGTGTGAGGTGGAAAGGGTACTAGACTCGATATTGATGTTTTGGTGCATATGAGGTTAGTAGAGAAGGTAGGGGATACATTCCATATTATGGGATCCCGAAAAGTAAGACCTCAGGGTGAGGAAACTGAAGAGGGTGATGACACTAATATGGAGGAGGACATTCCACATTCTTTCCCTGGTTTTGGTACTTTTTCTAGTGCAGGTACATCTGGAGCTGGTCCTTCCTTTCAAGGAGCATCCGATTTGTCCAATGAAGAGGTTCTCGCACGTATGATGTCTAGAATAGACATGTTTGATGCTCGCTTTCATGGAATGGAGACCATGATTTCTGACAGGTTCCAATCCATAGAAATTATGCAAGGGAGCCTCGATTCTCGAATAGATACCATGCAAAGTCAATATCAAGGAATCGCAAGTCAACTCCAAATTGTGATACAGTTGCTGCAGTCGGATCCACCTCCACCACTTGAGGAATGATTGTTGTTTTTCATTGTTTTTCTTATTGTTTTTATTATTACTTTGTACTTCTTTAATTTTTTCCTTTTTATTCAGACCGCATTCTTGTTTATATTAAGTATTTCGCATATAATGTGTTTTGTTTTAATGATTCTTTTTTGTAACTTTTAGAATTTCCGGCGCCCAACTCTTGTCATATCAATTCCTTCCTTTTTATTGTATTTTTCAATACAATGGTGGTAATAGTTTCTCAGCTCTAATATCTTTTTTGCATCATTCTTGATAATATAATAAGTTTGGGGAATTGATAAAACACACATTGGGGACAATGTGCTAGATTAGGTAGGGGCAAGGAAAATTTTAGTTAAAATTTAATGTTATTTGTTCCATTAGCTTAATATGGTCGGAATAATTGTGAGCAAGCTTGAAAATTATCATAATTTAGTAACTTGTGATAAATTTAGTTGTTTTTCTAGTCTAGTATGTTTAAGCTTTAATTTAAATTTTTGACTTAACATGATTATTTGATTTAACCATTTTGTTTTTAAGATGATGAACACTAGTTTTGTAAATTTTATGGTATGTCGGTATGTCTTAATCAAAATTTATTTAACCTTGGTATTCCTAGAACAAATTAGAATTTTCCTTTGAGGCAAAATTTTAAATGCTCACATTTAGAAAGAGATGATTTAGGCATTCTTTGTTGAACTTCATATTTAGCCTAGGCCTCCTAAGTTAAATTATGACATTTGCAACCAATTTGAAGCTTATAACCAAAATTTTTCTCGTTTACCCTTTTTAAGCCTAGCCGTTAAAACAAATTTAAATTCTTACCCTAAGTGCGATAATATATAATTGAAGGATTTGATTTTATTAAAACATAGAAATAAAAGGGAAAAATTCTCATTAATAATAGCAAATGAAGCAATTAGAAAACTCAAAGAGAAATACTCCATAAAAGAAGCAATCAATCAAGAATTCAAGTTTGGGGAGTTGAAGCAAGGAAGAAATTATCAAAGTATTATAAATAGACCTTGCCAAAGTATCTCTAATTTTGAGTTAGTGAAGAACTTCAAGTTAATCTCCCTTTACAAGTGAAAAATTGTTTTGATGTAATGAAAATCTTGAGATTATGCATTTTTTTGTGCTTTTTATCTATCTTCTTATCCTTTCCCTTGTTAGCTAAATTATACCCCTAAAACCCATTATAACCTTAATAAAGACCATTTGATCTTTTTAATTGTGTGTATTTTGATTGTGGAGAAGGGATGATTAATTTAGCCTATGGGAATGTTGAATTTATATTGTTAAACATCTTATTTAAAGGTTAATAATTTTTGTGAAAATTCATATTCTATTTGTCATAACTTGAATAATTATTGGTGTAGAAAATCTTATTAACTTATGTTTAAATTAAGGAATATGTTTTGTTGAGAATTGAATTTTTGCTAGAATATAATTAGCAAAGGAAACACTTGATTTATTCTCATGTTAATAATTTTTGATATTTTTGAGATTGTGAATAGTTATCTCCAACCATATTAAGCTAGCTTTGTTAGTTTGTTTAACTCCTGTTTTTCTTTTTTTTTTTTTTTTTTTTTTCGTTTTGTTGCTTGAGGACAAGCAATGGTTTAAGTTTGAGGAATTTTGATAGGTGTTATTTCTATAGTATTTTTAATATAGTTTTTATTAGGTTTTTTAGAATTTTTAATTACTTTAATTAGTTTTTATTTAGTTTTATTTATTTTTTTGTTTAAAGCTTCCGCGAATCACATTTCACTTGATCTTGGGGAACTTTGCAGCATTTTTATAGGAAATCAATCAAAAATACAGAAAGAGTATTCCTAGGTTCAGACTCTAGTGCGCACTGGGCGTGTCATCTAGCACCCCCGTGCTGTGTTGAAGTGAACAGAGACTCAGGAGCTAGCACGCCCAAGCTGTGCCAAAGAGCACGCCTATGCTATAAGAGGTTGTCGATCTTTGAGCATGCTCACCCTAGCACAGCCTATGCTGCAACTGCCTTGAAGTCTCCAAACCCTGGCATGCCCAAGCCGTGCAAGAGAGCACGCCCGTGCTGCAAGTGACTGTCGATCCTTCAGCGTGCACATCCAAACACGGCTCGTGCTGCATCCACCTCAAAGACTGAGAGCCTAGCACGCCCAGACCGTGCCAAACAGCACGCTCGTGCTGAAGGGCAGACGTTACCTTAGGTCGAGAACATCAGTTCTAGCCCGTGCCACTTGCATGGACCCGCATGAGATGCTTTTCTGACGTGCCAATCAAGTAAATCCTATTTAGATACTGAGAGGATCCTAATTGGAGAGTAATACAAAGCCTAAACTGTTTTCTGCCTTAAGAAGATCTCTTACTCAATAGGAGATCTATTTTCCTAAAAGGATCAGGAAGATATTTTTCAGGAAGCCTATAAAAAGAGAAAGACTATCTATGAAAAAGGATTCTCGATATACCATCCTTTGCTCTATTAATTCCTACATAGTTTTCTCTCTTCCAGACTTCAAGTACTGAAGATTGATGTGAAGATTCAAGGAAGCCATTCAAGCTCATCACCAACTAGTTTTTATTCTAAACCCTCTTTTTGTTTGTTATTCTTATGGAATTATTTACAAATTCAACTGAGTTTTATTAATTACTATGTCGAACTAAACTCTCATACTAGGGATTTGATGTAGCTTAATTTCGATTCCAATTTATAATATTAGATTTGCTTTTCTTTGTTCAATGTATAATTTATTATTGAATTTAATACTTCCGGGCAGAGTTTTCCCCTGAATTGATTTATTTCATTAGTCACTACTGGGAGAAGGGTTTTTGATATGAATAAGATAATAAATTACATAGGAATAATAACTTGATGCGGAAGCTATATGGTTTGACTCATGGGGGGATTTTTATAAGTTAATGACCTTATGTTATGATATCATAAACAAATCATAAAACTTAATGATTTAATTCATATTTGATTGCACTATTGGAAGACAAGTAATTAGACCGGGTTAAAATAGCTAACAATACATCGAAAACGCTTGTTAGTGATTTTAGAGTTGTTTCCCCTACTTGAAAAATTCAAACTGATTAACATATTACTAAAATAAATTGGATAGAATTAAGTGAAATCAAAATCTCTAGTAGTTTTTAATCATTGGTTTCTTCTAATCAAATTGCCTTGCTTGATTTCTTTTATTTCTCTTTTACTTATTTAGATTTTCATTAAAATAATTCTCCTTAGTGTCGTCTAGATAATAATAAGTTAACACAATTTCGGTATTTGGTATACAATCCTTGTGGAATGATACTCTACTCATTATTTATTACTTGTTGCGAGTTCATACACTTGCGAAAAAGCTTGTTATGGCGCCACTAATTCAGCCACCATGGTAGAAACCCAGATGTGGACATTTTCGGTAGCCAGAGTAACTCCACTAATTTTAGTAGCAGTGAGGCTAGGCGGGTTAGCCCGGTCCAACTTGGGTCAATGATAGTGCAGCAACCACTGGTAGGTGGTCAACAACTGGGTTTAGGTGTAAATAGAGAGTAGTATGAGAATTTTGGATGGTAATAATGCTAATTATAACGATAGTAGGGTTGGTTTGGGGATGAACTTAGAGTAAGATAATAATCAAGAAAACCAACAACAAGGTAGTGATAGTGCAGAAGAAAACCCTAATGATTCTCAGGGAGAGGTCAAGTGTTAATTTTGATATTTGTGTGAGGTTATTATAAGCAAGACTTCAGTCTAAAATTTTATTTTTCTTTTAAGACTCTTTTTTTTCACTTCTCCCTAATTGGGTTTCTATTTCTTTCTTTCTTTTCTTTTTCACTTCTTTCTTGTAATTATAGGGTTGGGTTTTGTTTCTTTTGTGAGCAGCCATTATTGATTGTTACCCATGTTCGTTCAGATAGAGAAATGGACACTTTCTATGTATATGAGTCTCTCAAAAGCTTTAAATTAACACACACCTACATTTCATCTTCTCTTTTTTGTACCTTGGCTAAATGTTGATTTTTTCTTTTAGGTGAATTAGTTTCCAATTAGAATATGAAATTGCATATCTCATGGGTGTGTAGTGTCAATTTTGTTTTTTATTTTTGTCATCCAATGTTAAAAACGTTAGGTTTTCAAAAAACAAAAGTGAAAATTGCTTTTATGTCTAGTATATAATTAACTATTTATTGATGACGAAATCACATTAACGAGAGGAGACACCTACACTTATTATTTTTCTACTTTCTTTTAACTGTTTGGTTCTCTTAATTTAGATGGTCAATAATTTGCATCTTATAATTTAAAATTTTAGTTTCGTCATTAATTTTTCTTCCGTAGACAATAAATTATAAAAATAAATATATTCTCTTATTCACAAAAATAAAAAACTACAAAGAAGCTCTGCTACTATTACTAAATTAAAGTTTTTATATTTATTTAATTGTAAAAGAGGTCTCTATCTAGCTAGCTAACTACATTATCAGAGTTGTGGAGCCATAGCTAATATATCTTTATCAAGAAATTTTATATAAATATATGGATATGAAAAGAAGAAAAAGATATTTGTTTGTTTATATTTCAAAGCTATATTTTTGTCTTGAGCAAATAATAGAGCAATATTATAAATGAAATGGAAGACAAGAAGAGATGAGTACAAGTAAAAAAGGGAATATGACAATGTGATTCTGTTCCCATCATTCTCTGTAAGGAATTAGGAGAGAGGAGAAGCGCCTTCCTCTTTAGCAATTACTAGCTACCAAGTTTACACGTGTCCTTATTTTAGTGGTTTAGGATCTATCTTTATTGAATAAGGAGTTGTTTGGTTGTCCACTTGTAGGATAAAGGCAAGAGGAAAAAGCTAATGATGAGGAATCTGGTCCTCTACTTTTCTCTGTCTTTCTTATATCCAATTCTTGCAAAACGACATTGCGAATAACCTTGAGGCAACCCTAACTCGAGCCATTGTGAATTTCTCTTGCCTTTCTATACATGGTTTCCTGTGATTCAACACAAGCCATGATTTTAAATTAAAGACAGGTATATTTTTAAATTGGTTTTCTTATAGAGGGGATGATGAGTGAATTATATTAGAGTATGTTGGATAAAATTTATCGTTTTGGTAGCTATTAATTTTTTTTAGTAACTTTTCATAAATGTTAAAAACTAAACATTACAAGGGTTGACCTTTTATAAAATGTTACCTTAATCTCTAAAAATTAGTTTATACTCTATGTTACCCACATAATAACAAATAGTGTTTAGCATTTTGATGAGTCAAAACGTTAAAGTTACTTAAAAAGTTGTCATCCAACACAAGTTTTAATTTTCAGCTAATTCTGCACCTAGTTTTATTCGAGTCATATAATTTCAATTTTTTATTTTTTTATTTTTAATTTTTAATTTTTATTTCAATAAAAAGTAATTTACTAAGACTAGATGATTAGATACTTAAAAATCACATATTTCACAAAAAATTATGATGATACAACTACAAAAAGTAAAATTTTTATAGAGGTAATGATAAGGGACTAGACCCCTAACTTCGCCCCAAAGGCTAGCTCGTAGAGGAATGACTGAATCCAGCCTTATACACTAATTCATGATATACTCCGCGGGCGATATGGGACGCATCATCCCCACCCCCATAAGACCCGACTGCCTCGGTCGGTGTTCTGACGAACCCCATGAGACACCGACCCTACGGAGCCAGAGCTCTGATACCAAATGATAAGGGACTGGACCCCTAACTTCGCCCCAAAAGCTAACTCGTAGAGGAAAGACTGATCCCAGCCTTATACACTAGCCTGCGATGTACTCCGCGAGCGATGTGGGACGCATCAGGTAATATTATTTGCATTAATAAATTGGTCCCAAATTAGTGTTTAAGAGAAAATATGATTTCTTTAATTAAATGAAATATATTATTTAAATATGTTATTTGCATTTCTTCTTTTGATTCTGTTGAAGGAGAATGTGATATAAGGAACACCAAATTTATCAAACGGATTTCGTGAGTGATCTCTAATTTATTGGCTATTTAATATGACCTTTTTGTAATTTTTTTTATACATGAGAGGTTCAATAGACCCGAACATCGCTGCAATTAATTTTTTTAGCCTAAAATTAATTGAAAATATTTATATTTATAGACTAATAAAAATAATTTTATAAGAACTATATATGTATTGCCTTATGAGAGTTCTTCCTAATTAATTTTTTTTTAGAATCTATTAATGCCAATGAGAATACGAAAAGGATTAGGTTCATTAATTTAATATAATTTATAAGAATTGATAGGAGAATATCATAGCTTGTAATATAAAAGAAAATAAGTCAATATTTTTTTTCAAAAAATAGTTAAAGATTCAATGATTTAGTGTAGTAGATGTCATTCTCAAAAAAATAAAAAATAAATAAATAAGGTGCAGTAAATGAAAATTGGACTCTAATAAATGATTTGTTTATTTTTTTAATTAAATATCTGTAAATTTTCTGAAAATTAAATCATTTGATAGACAGTCCAGTAGCTCATTGACCATGATTAAACCAAACAATTATTGACCTGAGTTGGCATATAGGCTTATCCAAAAGGGAAAAAATGATTACAACAGCCAACAGATCTCCAATCTTCTTTTTTATATACTAATTTGCACTATTGGGTTCCTAATTCTCCATTAATCACAATAATCCAAAACCAAATCATTTTTATTTTTCAGCAACAGTTTACTCTTTTCATGTATAAGGTTATACTGTCACCCTCCCCTGTATTAAATTAAATAAATAAATCAACTTCTGGAAGAAAGACTAATATTCTTCTCTTTATATAAAGTTGTTAATTAAAAGAAAAATCTAATTAATTAGCAATTTTTAAAGGGTCTGCACTATAATTAAATTAACTAGATGGGAAAGGAGACTTCTCTTATCCTTATCAACTAGAAATCTCTAGAGTAGTGTGCACTGTAATATATTATACAATTATTACGACAACAATCAATCTTTTTCACGGGTAGTCCCAATCTCCGAACTAATTTTTTTGTCCAGTAAAAATTATCAACCATTGAATGGCCTTCAGGCAACATTTCTTTTGCTAACTGCACAAAATCATCGTAACACCTTTCTCAAAAATGGTGCTCCGCTTTCATGTGTAGTAATCGTGCCACAACAGATAGAACTGAATGATTTTTGCATCGAGGCCACAGTTCACTGTTAGCTGCACTTAGCATGTCAAACAATTATTGTGCTGCATAGTTTGGCGATTCCTCCATATTATCCCAATGACATTCTACTCTACTCGCATCGATTACCATATCATTGCATTGATTACCATACTGAAATTAATAAGGCTGACCTTCTAAACTTACCGAAATAGAGTGGCCTGACCCACTGGAAACTCGAGGTTCACCATGATGTATCCATTCGTAATAATTTTCCACAAACCTATTTTTGCATAAATGAAATTTAATTGTATCGATATCTAAGAAGGCTCTATTTCGACACTTCTTGTGATTACATGGACACCTCAACTTATTACCATCCATACAACTAAGATCACCAACTGCAAACTGTATGAACGCCTCCAATCCTTACAAGAACTCTTGTCTTAATATCCCATTGACCTCGTACCTCCAGTACTTCCAATCTCGATTAGTCCGCATTTTTTTTTACCTAATTAACACTGTGTTTATAAAGGGCAAATTATATGTAATTGCATTGGTCTAAACCATCCTTAAAACATGTCAAATGTAATGTTCAATTTACACTTCTAACTTACTAAGGTTATTTCTATAATAAGGGTAACTATATATAATTGTAAACCGACTAAGTTCATTTATTCAATACTAAGGTTATATATATTTCTATATATATATAAACTTACTATAATATCAGTAAGTGTACGATTTCACATATTCAATTTTTAAAAAAAAATTCGGCAGCACTTTGGCACAACACAATCAAATCTCAAATAAAAACAGACTTCAATAAACACTTCTATATCATACCAACATTCTCCAAAGGCAAAATGGCCACTACTAGGCCTCCAACATCTCACGCATCATTCATTTCATAACAAAAAAAAAAAAAAAAAAAAGATAATAACAACAATAATATCAAATAAAATGCATTATTTCATAATTACAAAAAAACAAATATGTTTATTTGTCATTTATTTTAGTTTCTTCAATAATGTTTATTTGTCATTTATTTTAGTTACACAATTATATTTATTTACTTACATATATATTAATAGATTTATTTCTTTTTCGAACATTAATTAATAAGATGTAATTTTTAATTTTTCACTTTACTTTCACTAACGATACAAAAGGATGTTCTTCAACTTTAATTTTACTAAGAATTTGGAAAGTGTTTAGAAATAAGTAGCAAATAACATGAGAATTTTTTATTATGTTTCTTTTATTATTTAGATATATTTCAATTTTTTTAAAAAAATTCGGCAGCACTTCGGCACAACACAATCAAATCTCAAATCAAAACACACTTCAATAAACACTTCTATATCATACCAATATTCTCCAAAGGCAAAATGGCCACTACTAGGCCTCTAACATCTCACACATCATTAATTTCATAACAAAAAAAAAAAAAAAAATTAAAGAACAATAACAACAATAATAACAAAATAAAATGCATTATTTCATAATTACCAAAAAATGAATATGTTTATTTGTCATTTATTTTAGTTTCTTCAATAATGTTTATTTTTCATTTATTTTAGTTACACAATTATATTTATTTACTTACACATATATTAATTGATTTAGTTCTTTTTTTAACATTAATTAATAACCTGTAATTTTTTATTTTTCAATCAATTCAACACCAACTAAAATTTTAAAATTGCATTACATAAAATTACATTGATTAAATTACATATATAATTTTGCCTAAATTATTAAAAATTCTAAATTATCATTACAATATCAAATTTTCTCTTTTCCAATTTTATCATTCTTTTCGATAACACACAATGCACAATACCAACTAAATCACAACTACAACAACTAAAACAACTAAATAACAATTTATTTTTTGTCATTCAACTACAACAACAACAAAAGAAATAGAACAATATAAAAAAAAAATGAAAGCGAAAAAAAAAAATACAAACGTACCTGAACTGACGACCGCGAACGACGAGGAGAAGAGATCCTCCGGCGACCGGCGTTGCAATAGAGCGGAGAAGGAGGCGTCAAGCGGCTGGGAGCGGCGCGGCAACAGGCTGGGACAGCGCTGCGAACGGCGGAGGAGAAGAGAAGAGGAGAAGAAAGAAGAAGAAGAAAGAAGGAGGACGCTCGTTGGGTTTAAAGCCCTAAAATTTACGACCGACCTATCGGTCACAAATTTTATTAAAATCGGTCGCAATTTTTAACTCTGCGACGTCGTTTTACTTTGCACCAAAATTGCGACCGACTCAAAGTATCAGTAGCAAATTGGTCGCAAATCCTTTGCAGAAATTTGGTGCTGATTTTAAAGCGCGCAATTTTGCGACGGAATGATACATAGTCGCAAATCGATCGCAAATCCATCTTAAACTAGTCGCAAAATGGAAAACAAACCGGTGGAAATTATTAGTGCTACAATTAGCGACTGCTTCAGTATCGATCGCAAATCCGTCTCAAATTCTGTCGCTGTTTGGTCGCAACTTGGTCGCAATATATTCACGATCACAATCATCGCAATTGGTCGCAAATCGGTCGCAAAATTGCGACCGATTTGTGTCAGTAGCAATTATCAATCGCAAAACCGCGATTTTTTTGTAGTGGTCGGCTATGAATGCCTTTACTCGGATTGAATTGATCAACTATATCCTTTTCATAAGGGATATAAGATCCCATAGTCCACACTATTTTCGGGTGATGATAACTCCTCTACTTTGAAATATATCTCTAGATTTGTCACTTAATGTGGGAAATGTGGAGGGAATGATTGCTGGAAACTCAGAGTATTTGCCAGCTTTTTGATAAGACTGGCCTTTACCTGGTACTCCAATTTGAATCCCAATTTCATCTAGAATTGAGAATAAATGGAGGAGCAGTTCCATGCTTATTTTTAGAAGTTGCAGCCTGGCATTACCTTAGTTAACATTAGCCGTGTGATACAGAATGCTGGAGAATTGATCGATAAATATATGCAGCGTTTTTGAAAATATAAAACGCTCTGCACTATCGAGATCAAATATTTTATATATTTTTTAATTTTTTTAAATTTCTCCTTATCTCTCTCCTAATTACAATTTTTACATTTAAATATTATAGGATATTTTAATTTAAATTTTTTTTATTGGTAATGTTTAAAGATATTTTAGGATATTTTAAATTTCACTAAGAATATTTTAGGATGTCTCATTATTTTCCTTATTTTCGCATTTATACAGTATAGATAAATATACTAAGCATTAATCACTCTCATCTCCTAACAATAGTACTTTGATGAACATTTATTTTGGTTAGTAAAATCATTGTAAGAAAACAAATGAAAGCAAAAGAAAACAAGAATTGTTGTAAATTTAGTATTTACAATTACAATTTGTTTATTTTTATATTTTAATGGCTCAATTTTATATTTTATACTTTTTGAACTAATAAATTTGTCCTAATTAAATATATTAAGCCAGAATTTTTCATTTAAAAAAATAGTCAAAATTTTTTGCGGGATAATTAAAATAAATTATTTTTACTCACTTATTTAGAAATTTATCCTTTAAAATATTTAATTAATGAATAAAATTAGATAATCAAAAAAGAAAAGCTGAAATGTACCATGGAGTGGGGTTGAGCTGGGATGAGCTGTCTCAGTCAATTAGACGCTAGGCTGAGCTGTCCAGCTTCTGCCATGAATGTACACCATTATGGCCACGTTGCTTGTCCTAACAAGCCCTCTTTCCTGACTCACCTACCCACTCTCCTACTTAAATAACCCTACTAGTCATTTTTTTTCCACTTTAATATAAAAAACTTCATAATTTTAAATCTTAACATTAGTGCACTTCCATCTTGATTAATTATTGGTATTATTTTTGGAAAATTATTTAAATGTCATTTGGAAATGTATTCTGCTATAAATAAATTTCATAAATTTTTATTTAAAAATTTATTTAAAATTTTATAAAAATTGGCTATGTTTGGATTAAATTTTACTAAAATTAATGTAATTTATAAAATTAACAAACTTAAAAGTGTAAGTTAATAAATGATTCTGTTTCTATTTCAAAAATGAAAATTCATTAATAAATGGATGGACTTTTCCTTTAGTAGAATTAAAAGGTATTTTTCCATCTTTGTAGTGTGGATTTATTCAATTTTCCCTTGAATAATAGGGTATAAAAATTTTTTACCCCAACAAATGATATTTTTTAAAATTTATATTTATATTTTATCTTTATAAGAATTAATATAGCTTACTATTTTAACCAATGTTAAAACATTATATGGAAATGACTCATATTTCTTAAATAAAAGATCGAGTTATGGATCGTTGCGAATGAAAAAACATCCCTCTCTGAGCACTTTTCCTTGTGAGCTTGATGCGGCACTTGAGATTAGATCTAGAACAGTTGTCATATGTGATATAAATTTAAAAAAAAAAAAAAGATAAATTATGTACATTAATATTGAAGAATTTACAATAAATAAATAAATAAAAAGAATTACAGAAAGTTCCTACAAAAGGCAGTAAGTTACGTATGGATGTGTGCAGAAGGTGGGGTAGGATGGGTCAGCTGCGTAGGGGACCCTGGGGTTGAATTCTATAGCAACAGCATTTAAGGGCTGTTTTTGTCAGGTACTTTCTTATTCTTACTCTCTTCTTCGTTCTCCTCTCGTCTCCTCTCCTCGCTAACAAATCTATCTAAGTTATGAGTTTAGAATCTCTGATCTTTCTCTCTCTTGCTCTCTTAAGCGCTCGATGGAGTTCTGAAGGTTAGTGTTCCAATGGTTTTGTTCCTTTTCTTTATTAATTTTGTAATTAGAAAATCTTATGACTTCTAATAAGATCAGTAAAAGAAAACCGTTAATTAGAAAATCCTATATAAGAAATTTGATCCTCATGATGTTAGTTGTTCCATTCTTATGAGTCGATTTAAGATATAATCGTTTAGAAATATGTATATTTTTTTAAATAATCAGTTGTTTCTACCATATTTCCACCTTTCTGAAAAAAATTTTCTCCAATTTAGAAATTCCTGTCTTCTCTTTTAAGGTTGAATGGTAATTTCTTTTGATGTTTTTTCCAATTTAACTGTAGATTTATTGAGATAATTTATTAAGTTCTACTATACATTAGAATTGGAAGTATTGAAGCACCATTTTTCTTCTTACTACCAGTTGGAAAAACCAAAGAACAAAGAATCTGCCTTCTTTGTAATATTTACAAAAGGAAAAAAAGAGATAACAAAGTTAAAAGTGAGATATTCTGTATATAGTAACATTTTTTTTCCTTTTTTTAAAAAAAGATTATTCACATTTGTCTATGAAACTAAAATCTAACAAATCGTATTGAAAATGGTTTATCAGTAAAATTTAAAAATTTCAAACTATAATTATGCAAGGAGAGTTGCACAAATTAAAATATTAAAATTATAAAAAATTATATTTGCACTTAAATTTTTTCAACTGAGTTATAAAAAAAAAAAAAAAAAAAAAAAAAAAAAAAAAAAAAAAAAACTCAAATATTAGCATCATGAGTAGATAGCAAAACTCTATGATTTTTGATATTTGGATTTCTTGATAGTTTATTTAGTAGAAATATTTTATATTTCAAATTATAAAAATAATAGTATACAGCCAAGCACTAAAGATTTTCTAATACATTAATAAAAGAAGAACTCGAGAAAGAAAATTAGGAAAAAGAAGAACTCTAGAAAGAAAAGGCAGTTGGAATTGATAGGCATCATTATGATCGTCATTACCAACAAAAGAATAGAAAAAATGGCCAATAATAATTAATTAGATAAGGAAGAAAAAAGAAAGGAAGACAATGGATGGGTCAAAAGGCAAGACCAAGAAAGAGAAAAAGACTCATTTTATGTGTTTCTTATTTTCTAGAAAAAAAAAAATTTGTTTTTGATGATTTGTATGTTTTATTTTTTCAACTTCTCATACCAAAAAGTCTTAACCTAAGTGTTTTATATTGCTTTCATTTATAAATTTCTGAAAAAGAAGTGTGAATGTGTGAATTATGCAAAAGCATGTATTATTGATGCAAGAAAATCTTCATGTCTACTAGGTTCTATTTTTTTCATTTACAAGATAGAGAGGATGAAAGTGACTTCTAACCCATTCCTTCTAAGCTATAGCCCTAAACTATTCTTATATGGTTTTGGAACTCGAGTTAAACTCAATAAAACCCAAAAGAATATTCCATCTGTGGATTGGCTAGGGAACTACTATTCATTAGATTAACATATTTTTATTATTTTCATGAGCTATTCATTAAATTAGATTTCTCTCCTAATATGACTATGTTTGATAACAAGCGTTTTGAAAAATTAAAATATCAAATGTTATTTTTTATAGTGTTTAATAATATAATGTTTGAATTACCTTTTAAAGATTAATGTAGCATTTTATAAAAGTTTAATCTATGTAAGTTTTAATTTATATTATTTTGCGAAAAATTACTAAAACAGTTACTAACTATTAAAACAATTGAATATTTCTAAAATAGTTGATAGCTATCAAAACAGCTAATTTTGTTAAATAAATCCTATAAGTAAAAAAATAAATAAATGAGTGGAAAGTAAATTTATGATAATTAATATATTATTTATATCTTCAGCATTACTTTTGCCTCCAACAAGTTATGTGTCTAATTGTGGTGATTATGTTGTGTTTCTCTGGTCCTTTGATATTAATTGACAGATTTATAGATGGAG
Organism: Jatropha curcas; assembly: GCF_041381405.1. Lineage (NCBI taxonomy): Eukaryota > Viridiplantae > Streptophyta > Magnoliopsida > Malpighiales > Euphorbiaceae > Jatropha > Jatropha curcas. The sequence continues at coordinate 21,674,413 of NC_143159.1, forward strand.
CTTTCTATCCTGAAATGCATGAGTTTTTGTAATCCCTCCAATCAGATAAACATAACTTAGTGAAACAGAAATCAAATTCTCTATCCAATTTCAAAACAAAAAGTACTCATTGATTCTAATTTTCACTAAATTTGAATCCAATCTTATCTAATTTTGCTTCTGTCTCTTATTTAGCAGTGTAATAATATTTTGTCCAATCAACATTCCCTTCTCTCATTTAGGGCCCCACTATTGCAATTTACAGGTCCAACTATACATGATTCTTTTAGCTTTATTTGCTCTCCTCCCACCCACTGCCCCATCCTTCTCTCTTCCTCTAAAAAAGAGCAAGAAAGGAAAAGAAAAGAAGATCCCCACTCATTACAACTAGTGAGTAAGGATCAAAAGACTTGTAGTAGACCAATCCACGAAGCTCTTTTATTATTATTATTATTATTTTTATCATTATTATTATTATTTCAATTTATTTTATTTATATATCCTTTTTTCCTTTTTTAGCTTTTTGTAGACTGACTTGAAGAACAAGGAATTATGAGGTGCAAAAAAAAAGGGGTTTGGATCAAATTGTGAAAAGGAAAACTCTTTTCTCTCAAGAAGAAAACTACTTGAAACCCATATTTAATGGAGTCACAAAGCAACAACCAGCACCAAAGCAGTAGTAACTACAACAAAAATAGTACAAAAAGTCAAAAACAAGAATCAACAGTTTCTTCACTCCAATTACTCTCTTTTGAAAACCAATCACATGAGTCTACTTCTACGGCCACCACTGTTGCCGCTGCCGCCACTGCTTCTGCGGCTTCCACGGACCCATTTGTGGGTTCCATATCCAACCAAATTAGTGTGAACCCATCACTGTCTAACTCCAATTCCGCTATAACCAAACCCACAACCAAAAGGCCGTCCAAAGACCGGCATACAAAGGTAGATGGTCGTGGACGGAGAATCCGTATGCCGGCATTATGTGCAGCAAGAGTTTTTCAATTGACCAGAGAATTAGGTCATAAATCTGATGGAGAAACAATTGAATGGCTTCTACAACAAGCAGAACCAGCCATTATTGTGGCTACTGGCACTGGTACAATTCCTGCAAATTTCTCTACATTAAATGTATCTTTACGTAGCAGTGGTACTACTATTTCAGCTCCACCGTCAAAATCCGCACCTCTCTCTTTTCATAACAGTTTAGGTTTTTATGATCCCAGCAATAATAATAGCAATGGAAGCGAAAATCGCAGAGTTATTGGGTCCAATACTTCAATGTTAGGATTCCATCACCAACTATACCCTCAAAATCTTGTTTCTGATGAGAATTACATGAGAAAAACATATAGAGAAGATCTTTTTAAAGAAACATCAATTACAACCCAACATCAATCCACCGAACCAGAAATCCACACAAATTCTAGCAAGACAAGAACTGGAGTTCAAGATCAAGAGCAACAACAACAACAAGTGGGTTCTACTAGACCATCAAATATTCTTGCAACTCCGGCAACTATGTGGGCAGTTGCAGCAGCTCCGGCAGCTACAAATGGTAGTAATGCATTTTGGATGTTACCAGTAGGAGGTAGCGCCACTAATTCATCCG